>NC_056746.1:651447729-651477729 GCF_019279795.1 Protopterus annectens
CCTCACCACGGTCGAGTGATGTTTGAAAGACATGCGTAGAATGGGTGTGTCTTCGCTGAAGGTTGGGTGCCAAACTGGCACCTCGGCACCTGGAAAAAAAAAAAATCTACTGTCGATCATTATGGACTGGAGTTCCGCTGTGGCAACCCCTAACCGGGAAAAAGCCAAAAGAACAACATGTATATATGTATGTATATATATATATATATATATATATATATATATATATATATATATATATATATATATATATATATATATATATATATATATATATATATATATATATATATATATATATATATATATATATATATATATATACGTACACATGTACCAACTCCGACATTGCACTCCACAACAATTCCCCAATCCTCACTATACAATGATCTCCATAGAAAACATTGACTTTTCAGAAAGTCAATGGTCTCAATTTACTAAATGACTGAAAGGGACACACACACACACACACACACACACACACATATATATATATATATATATATATATAAATATATATAGGTTTACTATTGAAACATCGAACATCACAAAGTAAACCTATCAAAATTGCAGTTTACATGTTCGCTGCTCACAGTAGTAAACAGTTTTAAAGACCGAACACCAAAGCTTTCAAAGTCAAATTCGACTCCTGCACCCTGGTGTCCAAACTACAATGCACTGACAGTCATTTCTTGCAGGGGGCAAGCCCCCTGCACCCCTCACACCCCCTGCCACTTATATTTTCCAACTCCGAGATCGCACTTCAGTGGAGAAAAGGGTAAATTTCCCGATCCCCACTGTCCTGTTCTTGGTCTTCCAGAGCCGACATTGTAACCGTCTCCCAAATGCTTTTCTGCATTTCGAGTCCTGCACAACTAAATTGCACACAAGCCACGTTCAATATATTGATTGTAAACTATATATATATATATATATATATATATATATATATATATATATACACACACACACACACACACACACACACACACACACACACACACACACACAGACACACACACACACACACACACACACACACACACACACACACACACACACACACACACACATTTATTTTATTTATTAATTTTACATTTGTTTAACAGGATAGTCCAAATGGGCTAGTAGCCCATTTTTAGTGGAGGCCCGAGGAGAAAAGCTCTGTAGATAGCAACATAAATAGTATTAGTTATACAAAGATTGTAGAACATTGGTAGTAAAAAGCTAAAATATTGATATCAAATGTTACACACACATTACAAAATAACAGCAGGTTGATAGTCGAACTTTGGTAGTATAAAGCTAAACATTGATATCAAACATTACACACACATTACAAAATAACAGCAGGTACATCCCTTCATCAAATTGGCAACTAAGGCAGGTAAGTACAGAACAGATAAAAAATAAGTATGTGATTACATATGAATTACTGTAGGACACTGATAGTGGAGTAGAGAGTGAATGAGAAAGAAAGAAGGTGGAAGGAGATTATTCAGAGGTAATACAAGTGCAGAGCCAGTTATTGAAGAGGTGTTCTTTGAGTAGTTGCTTAAATCTAATGTTGGTGGGGGTGGTGAGTATGCTTTGTGGGATACAGTTCCAGATTTTAGGAATGTGATTAGCAAATAGTCACCAAAAGCCATTGCTGAAATACATATATATATATATATATATATATATATATATATATATATATATATATATATATATATATATATATATGTATATATATATTTCATTTCACTTTAAACACTGACATTACTCTTCTTAAATGCATGTTGGTGCATTCACGTGTCATTTTCAGTAGCTGCAACGTCAGCCTTGACTTACAGTAGATCATATATGTCATACACAATGCTCCCTATGGATAGGGTGGGTGATGATGCCTGTGATCATTAGGAAGTGCTGGTATGTGAACTTGATGCTGACTAACTGCAATGACATTACCTGCTGTATGTAGGTGATCCTATAGATAGGGATGTCATAGTACTGCATGCCTGAGACCTCGACTGAGAAGTCCTGCTACATGTAGATGTACGCTGATGAGGCCTGCATGACTTCTGTGCTTGTGTTAGCTCCCCTCAACATTTTCCAGTACTTTTCTGAGAAGCACATGCTATGCTCCCACACGTCAAGACAGCACCCCGTACTCATCCTTGTCCACCATTGCTTCCAATTTGAATGTTATAGGTCCTGAAAAGTATACGCATGGAGGCAGGCATGGCTGCTGTGTGTGCCACCATATGGAACATGAGTGTGACCACTCCCTTCCTACTCTGTATCATTTCTATGTAGTGGTGGAAATCCTCATGGACACTCTGCAATATTCTGAGCATCTCTGGCAGGGTCTCTGTGGTAATGAACTGAGCCTGAATAATGTCACTGCACATTTGCTGCTGGGCAGCCAGTGCTTGTTGTATTTCTGCAGGTAGCTATGACATGTGCCTGCACCTTGCACCCCTTTGCACAGGTGTTACAGTAGACAGTGTTACCTCTGAGATCATGATATCCTCCAGAAGGTGTTCTTGTGGTTGATGGAGCACTGGTGATGAGGTACATAGGCTTTCTCCCTGTACAGCTTGCAGTGTCCTCATCTATTTGACTTTGTGATCTTAGATCACATCCTGCAGAGTCATGTACCTTCTGTGGGGTGCATGATCCAGACATTAAACCTTATAACTGTGTGTCAATGTCCTCATCCTGTCTCACAAACATAATTATGTTATCATAATCAACAGCCATTCTGCTGCTAACATCTCTCACCTCTGCTAGTATAGTAGAACTACTTATTTTTGCTGCTGTCTTTTTGAAGGATTAACTGATTACATTACTACTGTGACTCTAGAGCACAGTACTGAATGTTGTGTAATGAGGTATAGAGGACACTTACCATGCATACTCAGTTCACTTTCATGAAAGGTGATCACTGTAGCACCCCCACTGTGAGGTCCTCCCTGGTGGGATATGACCACAAGTCAGTCTCATTTGAAGTAAATATCCCCCCCCCCCCAGCAGCAACTAAACTAAAAAACTTCTCCAAAGCAGATTATAACCTTATGGGATGGTATAAATTATCTTTACTGCACCTCTTCCCTCAGATGGAACTGACAACTATGCTGAGCTCTCCACCAATACTTTATACAAACACCTGTATAACTGCATTGATTCGGCCATATCTGATAGGACCAAAACAAGCTCTTAAAGGAAGAGCAAACCTGCCTGGTGGGCAACTGCCATTAACAGGCCTTACAATAAGAGGAAGTAATTGCTGTCTAAGAGTAAGAGGGAGAGGGAGAGAGACCTAAACTGGAAACACTCCCTCCTCCGCTTAAACAAGCAAATAAGACTTCTTGTGAAGTCCTCCAAAGCAAACTACAAGTCCAAATTAGCTTACTTAACAAAAGACAACCACAAGGTATTCTATGGTTACATCCATAGTCTAAAAGGAAAGGCCCAGATTTGTGCAGAACTGGCAGTTAATGATACCACATATACTGAGCCTGTGGACATTGCTAACCTGTTGGCTGAGAGGTTCTGTGAAAAGTTCACTCCCCTGTTCCCACCACACGTACTCCATGACATACCTACCACTTGTCCCCTACCTTGTATCTCTAAAGAGCAGATCGTAAATGCCATCTCTAAGGCCCAAAACACAGCATCTGTGGGACCTGATAACATCCCAGGCTGCATCCTACATGGGCTCCAATATGAATTAGCAACACCATTGGGTACTCTTTACAATTATAGTCTAAGTACTGGCTTAGTACCAGCTGAATGGAAAACAGCCACTGTTATTCCCTTGCACAAAGGTGGTGCTTTCACTGACTCCAGGAACTATAGACCTATTAGCCTGACTGGCTGAGTCGTTTTTTGGACTATTTTTCCTTCTTGGTGGTTTAATATACTTTTATCAATGGCCAGTGATCCTTCTTTCCAAACTCCCAGAATTTTTCGTGAGGAACTGGGAGATACTACTCAAAGAACCTTTGAACACAATATTCTACAGGTGGGAGAACATTTGCCTGATAGAGGTATGAATTCTACATCCCAACTGGGAGAGTCACAGAAGATTTGGGATAAAGTGCTGTTGGATGGATGTCAAAAACGGACTGTTAATCCATTCTCTACTATAGGACAACATCATACTGCAGCTATGTCAGCTGAATTACAAGGTACTGTTAAAAAACTTGAAAGTTTACTTTTTAAAGAAAATGCAACACATTATAACATTATTAGCTTACAAAGGTATCTGGAGCTGAATATTACTCCAAAGGGCTTAAGACCTTTCAAAAATCCTTCTACGCCCTTTGATGAAAAAATGTAGAAGATGTACAGTTTGCAAAAGATGGGCGATGGCAGCACATCGCTGTACAACAGAATGGGTGGCCATCCTAGTCGAAAGAGATTTGTTAAAACAAAAACTGATTAAAAATGACATTGCAAAGCTGTGCTCTAGTTTATGCACTTCTTTGACGGTCCCTAGATTTGAGGGCGTGTTAAAAGATCTTAATGAGAAAGTACTGAGTAAAACTGAGACTTTGATTGACAGAAAAATACACAAATTGCAGAGAGATCTGATGGATTATGCAAATGAGACTGCTTTTACCAATAAAAACCATCTGAAAACCATGGGCGGGTTTTCTGGTAAAAGAATGGTAAAGAAAAAACATGGTGTCTTGTTTGCTTCATCTGAAGCAACAGAACTTTAGGAGAATGGTCGGATGAAAATGCAGACTTTCCTTCACTCCTTCCAGCTCAAAAAAGTGAATATATGTATGAACATTTTTATAACAGACCCAATACAAGTGAGAGAGGTCGGAAAAGGGGACAAGCAGATACGACGTGGGGCAGGCAACAACAGAATCAACAGGGGAAAAGGAAAAGATGGTATTAACTTTCTTAAGACTAATGGTGTTAATGATAGGTTAGATGAACAGTATGTTTTTAACTTAACTGGCAGTTCTTTTTCAGATACTGAAATAGCAGTATTAAATTGTGGCATTAAGTTTATTCCTACTGTTGTTTCTAATATGCATACATTTAAAATAGATGTTTTTAAGCTAGTAAGAAAGTTACATCTTTTGTGCTTTTTTTCAAAGTCAAAGGAAAAAAATGTACAAGTAATTCCTTTGATATGGATGATTCTTTGAATGAAACAACTTCTATGGAATTTTTTTCTTGTGATTCTTTTTTTGAGAATGATGAAACTGTGAATGCTTACTGTCTATTACCGACAAATGGGATTAGCATAAAAAGTAACTATATACCTCCTTTTACTAATGAGGCAGTGAAATGTTTTTCCAGCATAGTGAATTATTCTATGCAGGATATTTTTTAAAAAAAGGAAAAAGTGTCTTATAATCTAACTAAAAATGAATGGGAGGCTTTAACGAAGATGAGATGTAGAAAAGATATTATATTTAAGCCCTCAGATAAAGGTAATAAGTTAGTTATAATGACAGTAGAACAGTATTATAAGATGTGTATGGATAATTTAAATAATGAGGAAGTATATAGAATTGCTATATGGAAGGAATATGAAACAGCCTTGTTAGCATATAATGAACTAATAAATAGGGGGTATAGACTTGGCTATTTTACCAAAAAAGACATAGAGAGGAAATTTTCCATAGAAAATTGTACTATGGCTAAATTTTACTGTCTTCCTAAACTACATAAAGATAGATATAATCCCCCAGGTCGTCCTATAGTGTCTGCTTGCAACTATTTTCTTCATAATATAGGAATTGTGTTGCATGAATTACTTTTACCAAAGGTTGTGCAGTTGTCTTCCTATATTAGAGACACCTTTGACTTTCTGGAGAAAATTAATAAAATTCAGTGGAACGAAAATAGGTACTGGATAGTAGTAGATGTTAAAAATTTGTATACTAATATTACACATGAATTAGGGGTGGAAGATCTTAAATTTCATTTGGGTGAAACTCCACTTACTTATTATACAGTTGATTTAATACTGTTTTGTCTTAAAAATAATTTTTTTGAATTTAATGAAATTCTTTATCAACAAATTAAAGGCACAGCGATGGGAGCAGTTTTTGCTCCAGTATATGCAAATCTATTTATGGGTTATTTTGAAACCAAATTTCTATATAGAATGTGCTTTTTCAGAAGTCATGTAATAGAATATTATCATTACATAGATGATTTAATCTTTCTATGTGAAGGGGGTAGTTTAGATGTACATAATTTTATTCATGACCTAGACTGTAATAATTTTGGTATAAAGTTTGATGGAGCTCAGTGGGGAGATAGTTACATTTTTGGATGTAAATTTGCATGTTAGAGGTAATAAGGTAGTAACATCAGTGCATCATAAATTTGAAGGTGTGAATAATTTCATTAATGGGACTAGTTGCCATCCTCCACACTTAATATCAGCACTTCCCTATAAATGAATTATTGCGAATCTCAAGATTAACTAGTGATGAACAACAAAAAGAATTAGAAATTGAGTTGACTTGTCAGAAATTTATCAAAAGAGGTTATAGTGTAGAAAGTGTAGAACAAGCTAAAAATAATTTGAATTTTAATAATCAGACTCATAAACAAGTAAAATATAGGGTTAAATCAGATAAAAATGTGTATCATCAACAAGTGGATAAAATGTTTTTTGTTGCAACATATGGAACATATACAGAGAAATTAGTAGAAATTGTTATGTTTTATTGGACACATTTGTTACAAGATCCATGCTTGGGTGAATTGTTACCTCAAAAACCTATGGTGTTTTATAGACGTGGAAAAAGTATTAAAGATATGCTAGTTCATGCTTATTTTATTTTTTCTGCTGCCAGTTTAACTAAATGTATTTCTGATTATGGTTTTAAAGCAAGTGGTCATTGTAGTATATGTAACCAAACAGTAAATTCTTTTGACTGTATAAATGGAAAGAAATTTAATGTGAATGGTAATTTTAGTTGTAACACAGAGGGTATTGTTTATGTACTCAAATGTGAATGCAATTTATTTTACATAGGTGAATCAAAAAGGAGTTTTCGAGTCAGGAACATCTGAGAAATATTAAAAATGAAAAGGTAGAAAGCCCTTTAGGCTTTCATTTTAAAAAATATCATAACAGTGATGGTAAGAATTTAACAGGCACCATTTTGGAAAAAGTACATTGTGTGAAAGGTATGTGCTTGAAGAATAAACTACAATGGAAAGAAGCACTGTTTATTTTAAAATTTGACACTCTACACCCTAAGGGGTTAAGTAGAGAGCTTGACTGGAAATGGCTACTGTAATTAAGTGTTTTTTAATTGTTTTATTAGAATAGTTTTTTACTATATAAAGGAATGAGAAATGGGTTTTGTTATACTATGTTAAAAGGCTTATGCCGAGGCGCTGGAGAACATCAATTGTTGGTACTATAAAATAAATTCTTTGGATATACTGGCTGAGTCGTTTTTTGGACTATTTTTCCTTCTTGATGGTTTAATATACTATTAGCCTGACTAGCCTTATCTGCAAGGCCATGGAGTGAATCATCGTGGACCTTATCAACAAAGATATAGGTAATCTCCAAACACTTGACCCTGGATTTGTCAAAGGGAGATCATGCCTGTTAAACCTGGTGGACTTCTTTGAGACAGTCACCCAGGCCCTGGACAAAGGGAAATCTGTGCATACAGTCTACCTGGACTTAGCCAAGGCATTTGACACTATCCCCCACTCAGGCATCATTGACAAACTCACCCAACTAGGCATCAACCCTTATATCATTAGATGGGTTACTGACTGCCTCACTTATAGAACTCATATAGTCAAAATAGGGTAATCCACCTCCAACAGCAAACCTGTAATCAGTGGTGTTCCAGAGGGATCAGTCCTGGGACCTCTGCTGTTTTCAATCTATTTCTCTGAAGTACAAGCAAAAACTAAAGGTCTGTGGCTGACTAAGTTTGCTGATGACTGCAAAATGGGAGCAGTAACAGAATCTCCAAGTGATGTCAACATCCTACAAGAGAGTCTTACACAAACAAATGACTGGTGCCAAATTCATGGGCTTAAACTCAACGCAAAAAATGTATTATCATTCCTTTCAGTAAAAGCGATGTTCCTGCTAACTACCACAGCAATAGCAACACCCTAAGTATGCACTCAGTGGTGAGAGACCTGCGCACACAGGTAGACAGCGACCTTACCTTTGACCACCATGGCTCGAAAATGGCATGAAAGGTATTCAATATTGCTCATCTCCTAAGTAAAGGCATTGCCTCACCTCCAGAAAAAAAATAATTTTAACCTCCCTATACTCTTCCCTCATCGGGCCAATAACTGAGTACAACCCACCTTTTGGTATGTACCTTCCTAAGCACCTGCAGCAATTGGAGAATCCACAAAGGTTCCTCACAAGGAAAAATCAAGGTCTTCATCATCTGTCCAATGAGAATCATCTGAAATCACTGTCACTTTATTCTGTTTCTTATAGACTACTCAGAGGTGATCTCTGCCTTGCACATAAGGAAATCTTTGACCCTGCATTATTGGAAATGCTTCATATCCAAAAGTCAAATGGTACAAATGTTACTCGCTCTAAAGACCTTAACCTAGTATGTGACATTAATAAAACCTACTGGAGGGACAGATTTGTCTCTCAGGGGTTACCACGCCTTTGGAACACACTCCCACTTCATGTCAAACAGAACACCTCAATGGCCCTCTTCATATGCAGTCTGGATGATTGGATGGGTGACCATAAATTCACCCCAGAGGTTCCACTTGTGTCCTGCTTGGACAGAGGCAATAGGTGCTGATCATGGAAATATGGGTAAGAACTTGCCTAGGCTTGTAAGGGCCCAAGGGCCATTAGCCTAGTAACTTCTTATGATCCTATGTTCCTGTGATGGGTAGAAATGGATGCTTCATCTGTTGATAGAAAAATGCCATGTATTACATCTAAATAGTGAACCTCTGCGGTCACCTTCATTATGTGAACATGTCATTCTTCAGCAGAACTGTTGCAGGCTGTAGCAAACAAAAGTCTGGCTACAGTTACTAGCACACACTGAGTTTAAATCACTGTGAATTCAAGATTCGTATTCATTTATGGAGCCGCATTACCCTCATAGCTTCACAATGAATGCTGGTGCAGCACTTGTGCCTTATCAGTATCTGCTGATCTCACCTTCTAACAGCTTTTACCCAGGGCCACCCCATTTTGCCCTGCCCTAGTTAGGGCTCTGCATCAGCCCTATGGATGACTTCCCTTAGATTAAGCAAGTCATTGTTCAATATTCTACAGACTGAAAGGTCAATGAAATAAATGGCCCACCAAGACACAAAAGCCAATGCTGGAAATAAACCAGTAAAATACAGAAAGAAACAGCAAGGCTACCACCACTGTCAGCATAAATATTTATTAAAACAACAGATAAGCGCTTTCATGTTTAGTACGCTTCTTCAGATCCATGGATCTGAAAAAGCGTACTAAACATGAAAGCACTTATCCATTATTTTAATAAAGATTTATGCTGGCAGTTGTGGTAGCCTTGCTGTTTCTTTCTGTATTTTACAGACTGAAAGGTGCGTGTAACATAAGGATGACCTTGCCTCATTACTCCAGAAATATGAAGAGCATCAAAACAGCAGGGAGATTAAGAATTCCTGCTTTATTCAACTGCAAAATGATCCCTCCTCTGAGGAACAAGTAAAGAAAACATAAAGAAGCATCTTAACCATAAAAGGAAACCTGCCTTAGTACCCATTTCAGCTGTGTATGCTTATAGTATAGCAAATCTTTCTAGATATCTCTTTACGCATAGTATAAGAAATCTCCATTTCAGTTACTATTTTAGCTTAACCAACATAATAACTTCAAAGGTAGTTACTAGGCTTGCATTCCAGGCAACCATTGCAGAACCTAGTCAAATTCCCAATTACCTCAAAGCACTATCTGGTTATATGACTTGTTCAAGGTCACATAGCAGGCAAATAAAGACTGAGAGAATCAAACTCTGTACCACAGGAAGTAGCTCCTTAACAGCTCATAGCCTTTATACTCTGAGCTAACTACCAAACTGTGCCACTGCAGCTCTGGATAAGTTACCCTCATTATTCATAATTCTTAATTTCAATCTACAGCTAGTTGGTAGGCACAAAGGCAAGAAATTACAGTTGAAACTAAGACTCTGTCTTCGGAACTCTGGATAAGTTACCCTCGTTATTTATTACATTAGCATTACGTTGGCAGCCTTGCTTACCTGTCTAGTCGCAGAGATCTTTAGTGAGAGCACTAATGAAGGCACTTGTCAAATAGAAGGAAGCAAGGCAGCTAACATAAATAGGTTATTGAGAAAAGAACTCTTGAGCAATTTAACTTTCTCCAATCAGCATTTGGCTACCACTTTTAATGGCAACTTTCTGTAATCTGCTCTGTCTGCCTTTGGGAATGGGGTCTGAGGGCTGTTAGTACTGGATGTAAACACTGCAGTGAGCCAATACAGCCCTGTACCAGCAGTAATGTACCTTAGTGTATGGGTAAGTACAACGCTAGCTGACCTTGATGGGTCATTTAAGCCAAGCCAATTTCCATTCCAAAGGTGAGAATCATACACCATACTTTGTGTCAGTGAGGTAAACACCTTAACCATTATACCAAGCCCTGTATGCTTACTTGTTTATCTATTTATTTATGTTACTTGTTAACCACAGAAGAGCAGGGAGTTATCTAAGCATAAAACTCCTCCTGCTCCCTAACCCTAAAACTCCATTCCTACTAAAAAAAAATCCTCCTCCTGTTCCCTAAGGAAAAAAAAAAAACATCCAATTCTGCTTACCCTAAATGCTACCAATGCTGCTAGTGAGTTTGGGAAGAGGCATTTTGATCTCCAGGACACTATCAAGGAGACCTAAATTGTGCCCCATTTTTTTACTAAATGCTTTCAACAGTGTATAAAAATAACATGCGCTAGTTACTGATGGCTTTTGCCATGATAAGTTTGAGCATTGCTGAATATATAAAGTACTGAAATACTGAACAGCTGAATGTTTTATATTTTAGCATCACTGAGGTTGCAGGAGTAGAAAGTGATTTAATAGTCAAACATCAAATTCCCTCTGTTATTTACAGGAAATATCTTGTATCCACAGAAAATGTGAAAGCATCCTCTTTCAGTTCAGTCTTCGCCCTTTTATATTTCTTTGAAAGCAGAAAAAGCTTGTAACGTAGTAGAAATAAGTATATCAAAACAATTGCTACACTTTTGAAAACTGCAAATGTGCATTTATTCACAACTACCATCATCATGTTGTGTTCATGCATTAGAACGTGCCAGGTTTTATAATGCCAATGTTTTTAAGAGCCACTTTGTTATTTTCTTTAAGCTCACCAGGCCATTTTGGTCAGCAAGCTGTGTATTGGCAAGAAAGCAGTTGAACAAGAGTGGCCTCTATGCTCAGAACAGCAGAATTAGTTTCATGACCCTCCATGAATACTGCTTGTGAGAGTTTCTCCACCAAAATGGCAAAAGCTTTTCCCCCCTGATTTAGTGAGATTTTGCAATTTAAAAAAGGCATCTAAACAACTAACTTATTTTATAACATTCAACTGTCATTTTTTGCATGTGGTAATCTTGGTGAGGTCCAACAAAATATTTTCCTCTGTCTGGATTGGTTTGGCTGTAGTGCAGCTTGGCTAAAAGCACAAAAGTCATGAAAATGTCTGTGGTTTAAGACTAAATTACAGTTATATACTTGGAAATAAGTGCAACTCAGATATACTGCTTCTGTTAAATTCTGTGGGCAAAGAGGCACTGTGTTCCCATGTAGGGGTGCATGAATCATGCAAATAGCCTTCAAAACACAATTTGAGCATTAAATATCTTTTCTTTCTGTGGTGTTATATCAGGGTTCCTTGTGCCTTGTGTATAACACTAAAAAAGAATAGTAAAATACTATAAACTAACTCTCTAACCATTTCAAATTGTGTATTAGCTACTAAAGCTAACTTTTTTTAAGTTTGGGACAACCAAAGATTCCCTTCCAGATAACTAAGTTCTCATGAAATCAAATGAAAAACAGTTTGTGGAAATTTGTCTTGTGTACTTGTCTTCTGCTGGGGTGTGTGTGTGTGTGTGTGTGTGTGTGTGTGTGTGTGTGTGTGTGTGTGTGTGTGTGTGTGTGTGTGTGTGTGTCTATATATATATATATATATCTATCTTTGTGTGTGTGTGGTTGTCATTCAAATGGCTGACAACTAATTTGGTTGGCAGGTTTGTATGGGTGTCAAAATGTGCGAATCACATTTGCTTGTATTCAAATTTTATATAATGTGGGTATGAAGGAGTGTGCAAGGAAAATGATTGACAGAAAAGATGGTGGTTCTGAAAATGTACAAGATTGTATTATAGCAGGTAGTGTGCATGTGCGAGTGTTTGAGGGTTAGAGTCAGGGATAAGTAAGGGGATAGAATTAGTGTTGTGTATGTTTGGTGTTGTATGTGTGTTGTGTGTCCTTTTATTTGGTTGTAGTCTGTAAGGGTGAACTCTCAAAAGAATGAACGCTCTTACAGACTTGTTTTTCAACCTTCCACCTGCTTTGCCTACAACATCGTGTTACAACGGTGTCTGAAAATTTGCCCTTTCCCTGGTGTTAGGCAGTCTCTGAGTTGGTATATGTGTATATATATATATATATATATATATATATATATATATATATATATATATATATATATATATATAAATAATTAATAGGGGGGTTTGACCCTCTGCAAAAAATATTAGTTTTTTTTTTGTTTATTTTTTAATCTTTTGTATCATGACACAATGTTTTGTCTTGTGTGTAGTTGTTAGGAAAATAGTTTTTATTAACAAATGTATAGGATTAGGGTTAGAGGGCAGGGTTAGGGTTAGCACACGAGTAAGATGTTGTTGGGGGGGTGCATATAAGCACAGAATATAAGCAGAAGTAACAAGCTGTTTTTCCTAAGTGCAGGAGTGTACATACCATGAACTTCTGTTTAAGGAAATTATGTTTTCCTGATGTAAATACACAGTTTTGTGGATAGTAGTCAAGCCTACAGAACAAAAACCTTGATGCACAACCAATGCAACTTGGGTAACACGAGACAAGGAATCAAATTTTTGTAATTATTATACCCACGAAATAAGGAAAGTCAACCCGCTGAGTTACCACACTAGGAAAACACAGGCAATTAAGCAAAAAAGCACTGTTTTAAATGAAGTCCCTGTTTCCATGTCAAGCACTTTATGAATGGCAAAACCTTAAAAAAAAATAAAAAATGAGGGAATGGAATGCTAAGAACAGCATCCTTTTCTGCTCAGCTTTGCTAACTGCATCATTTAATCTCTGTGAATGTGTAGTACGTTGTATACCCAAATGAGAAGGATTCATTAGTGAATACACAAACAAAAATGCCTGACTGATTGGATTTTACCAGTATTTATGGACCATACAGGGATGTTGTGAGTTCTGTCAGCACAGATAGAGGTACGTCACTACGTATGGAGGGTCTGTTATTTTCTTTCAGCATCCATTCTGGTGAGCATTATTCTTGTTAGAAAATTTACATCTATTTATTTAATTTTAGCATCTGTGATTTATCATTATTTTTAATTTAGTTGCCTTTTTATGGAAAAATATTTCTTCCAAAGAGGTAATGCTTCTGCTGTACAGGGCTGAGGTCAGATCATGCTGTGACTATTGCATGCTACTTGGGAAGCCATACAAGGAGAGGGATATCAGGCTTCAGGAATGAGTGCAGAGGAATACCATAAGTGTGGCTACAGTAATGAGGAAAGATATTCCCCAGGATTCAGTAAGGTTCCTTGCAGGAATAGCTTATTCCTGCATGGAAACAACCATTTAGGAGCAGCATGGCAGCATGCCATGCATAGTAATGAAGGCACGCTGCCTCTGCTCCTAAACGGACATGGAGCATGGACGAGTGCAGGGGGTGTGTCTGAGAGCAGAGCTCTCACAATATACATGCCCCTGCACTCAGGAAGTGCCGTTCAGCAATAACAATGAGCGAGACCACTCATAAGAGGTTGCATACCTCCCAACTGTACAAATCATTGCATAATGTCCACATGTGTTGCCCATACAGCTGGCCTGTACCCCAGTTGTACCATGAAATCACGGGACGATGTCAGTAATGAAGCCGTGAAATAATGGCATACATATGAGTGTCAGACACCAAAACCCATCAGAAAAGATATATTAAAACAAATCCTGTTACTCTAGCAACTGTCCCAAGTTTATTGTTTGTGTCTTTAGGCTTTTCCCTGTTAGGGGTCGCCACAGCGTAACTCCGGTCCACTAATGATTGGCAGTAGAGTTTTACGTGCTGGCTTGCCAGGCCTAACGCACAGCCTTCAACGAAGCTCTAACTGAGAATCGAACGGGCAACATCTAACTGTGAGGTGACAACGCTACCGCAGCACCACCACTGCAAGTTTATAAGAGCAATAATTAAAATATGTCCGTAATTGGCCTTTATGTTGTCAAGCTTTGTCCAGATAATGTGCATTAAGAGGTTGAGAGGTATGGGGCGTTGCTAGGATGTCTGCCAAATGTGCAGATGCATGCAGGAATCCACAGCAATAACTGAAATCTGTCCCTTCCAAGAGAAAATAGCAGTAGAAAATGTTTTTTATCAAACAGATTAAATTTAACCGTAGGTGCACGGGTTTGCCCATTGCTTAGCTATGCATACTGTGGCTTAAATGGCACAAGAAGATAAATAGCAAGATACATGCAAACAGAGCAGTACTGCAATAGTGTAGTGGTCAGAGCATTTGCCTTACGAGCAGTCATTCATGGTTCGATTCTCACTGTAGTAAATTCCATTTTCCATGTCAAATCACTTTATGAATATTTTTTAGCCATAAAACCTACTAAATAACATAGATTTGTGAACTGGAGTACTGCATTAAATGCAGATGTGAAGTGTCATTGTAATAATGTTGTAAAATCCACAGATAAACACAAGTGCCCCATACAGTATATGTACCCATGAATCAGGGATACGAACTGAAGGTATAATGTGTAATGAATGATAAATCCATAGCTTGTCCAAATCCACCACTTTCCCAAGAGCCATGTTACATTTCTGTCTAAATTAATGCATAGGTAAGCTGGAGTAAGCACTTGTAAGCAGTAGTAAGTGGGTTTAAGGCCATTTGCACAGGAGTAAGTAATGTGCACACAGGTTAAGCAATATTGAAGCTAACTCCCTGTAAGCATATTTAACCGGAAGTTAGCATTGCTTACTGTTGCGCAAACCCACCCAAACCCGCTTACAACTGCTTAAAAGTGCCTTAATCACTCTGTATCCAACAGCCGCTGTTTTGCCCAGCAACAAAATAAACAGCCCTTGCAGGTCTTGAACCCAGGACCCTGTACACTATAGTCACAGTAGTTAACCAGTAAGACATCACAGCAGTACATAAGATTGAGGTGTCCCCAAACAGATACTCACTATAGCAAAATCAAAATTTACATGTGAAAGGAATCTATATACAGTTTTATGTTATATAACCTACTACATAACATGTATTAAGTCCAGATGTGAGGTGTCATTGTAAGAAAGTGTTGAAATCTCCCAATAAACACAAGGACCCCATACAGTGTGTGTACACACGAATCATGGATACCAAACACATATATAACATGTAATGAATGATAAATCAATGCCAAACAGCAAATAGTGTGCAAATTTAAAATTAAGCAATGCTAAGCATTGCACACCCCTGCTTACTGGGTGTAAGCAATGTGTAGGACAGCTAAATCAGTTTGTCCAGTGGTATACCCCTTTAAGCAATGCCAACCTTGGGTAAGCAGGTTTGCCCATAGCTTAGCATTTTCAAAACCATCCAATCACGGCAAAGTGTGGAAATCGGCCTTATTTAAATCCCACAGGTGAGAATACATCTCATAACTGGTAACAGCTTCCACCTGTAGGGACGATAGCCAGTGTGGGTGAAGGATCACACTTCCGGGCGCAGCACTGGGGCATCCAGGAGTCCAAAGTCATGACAGGACTCCTTGTTAAAGACCATGACCAGAGACTGCTGCAGGGCCAGTGCTAGGGTTAACAATATAAAGTGGAAGCCTGCGACCATCTCACCCGTGACCTCACCAGTGCCACTGGCATTCCTCAAACTGGTGAGCAGGTCAGGCATCACTATGCCAACCTAAAATGGAGAAAGAGGGAGCTATTGTGGATCCAAGAGGCTAGGTAGATGGGTGATGTCCCAGCCATGTGTAAGTATCAGTCTACTACCTGTTTAATAATTGCCAGCTCATGTATATTATGGATAGGTATGGCTAAATATTCCTCTTATGTCTTTGACAGCGACAGACAAGCAGGCTGTAAATTGGGAAGCCCATGCCTGTAGACTGCAGAGGCTGGGTTGCGAGGCAGGTTTGTAATAATCTTGCATGCACTGTCATAAGAAATAAATCTAAAAGTAGTAGAAAGTTAATTGGCAGTATAAAACCTGTATTATGTATGGCATGTACTGAATAAACCAGACAATATGGCAGGAAGAGTCTCATATAGGTTGTATGTAAATAAAACGTTAACAGCCTGGCAATAAAGGTCTAGTTCCTGGACTGTTTGTGTTTACTCTGGTATCATATGGTAATGCAGTATTGCAATCTCTTAATAGTACTGTTGTATTAAGCACTGTTACCCACACTGTGCTACATAAATAAAATGCGTAGGAATGTCTGTATACGACTGTTGTAATCACAAGGTCATATTGTACAACTGAGAGTGACTTAGACAGAAAACAGTGAAAAGACAGACAACATAATCCAAGTAGCAAACTCAACTGAAATGTGAAGTGTTGTATTTTTAGCACACACAGCCATGGTTCGAATCCTGGGAGTGGTAGTAAGCTGTATGCAGAATCATACCCCACAGCTGTACAGATATTGTCAGAAAGTCCAGATAATTGGTGTAAGTCCTCTGCCTGTCATCCTGTTACCCTGGCAAATCAGTTGGATGATCCCAGAAGTTTAGGCAGCAAATAATGACATACAACTGATTGTCAAACATCATAACTGTCAGAAATATATCAATAGGAACAAACCTGTCACTCTAGCAACTCACTGAATTGCTATGAGAGTAATAAGCAAAGTATGTCCCAACTCCACCCTCATATTGTGAAGCTATGACCAGAATTTGTGCAGTAACAGAGTTTGACGTATGTGCATAATAATAATGTGGAATCTGGTAATATGTGTGGCAACATTCAGGTAGTGTTAACAAACATTCCCCACACAGGTCTGTCAGATACGAAAACTGTGCCTAGAAATAAAAGATTGAAATCCTGGACTGGTACTGTTTAGTCTGGTGTTGTATGGCAGTGTTAGTGTTGCATTATCTCTGACTAATAAGGTATTACTCATCAGAGTCATCCACACAGTGCTACATAATAAAACTGTCTAGGAAACCCTGTATAAGAGTGTTGTAATTACAAGGTCAGATTGTAAAACCACGGGAGACTTATAGATAGAATTCAGGGAAAGGATACACAGCAATATCTATATAGCTCACTCAACTGTAATGTACACTATTGTATTTTTAGCAGACACAGCCAAGGTTCGAATCCTGGTAGTGGTAGTAAGCTGTATGCAGAATCATACCCCTCGACTGTACACATCTGTCCAGAATGTCCAGATTATTGGCCCATATCTACTGGCTGTTGCCCTGTTCCCCTGGCATATCAGCATGATAATCTCTGACATTTAAGCAGCATTTAATGTCATATAACTGACTGTCAGGCCTGCAAATATTTGGAAAATGTCTATGAAAACAAACCTGCCATTGTACAACTCACCAAAGGTTTATGAGGGCAATAGTCAAAATATGTCCTAGTTTCACCTGCATGTTGTCAAGACATGCCCAGAGTGTGTGCAATAACAGAGAGGTATGTGCATAACATCAACCTGGAATCTGTGAATATGCGTAGAAATAGTCAGGTAGTGTTAACAAACAATACCACCACAGGCATACCAGGTAAGAGGTGTATACTGCAGGTAAAACACAGTTCATGTATATAGTTGTCTACATCCATACCACTGTCCAAACTAAGGCCATAGGGTAGTGTAATAATACCTGTAAGGTACAGATCACAGCACTGACTAAGAAAGTAATGAGAACTACAGGGATATACAAGTTGCTAATTGATATCTTTCTCCCCCCCACACCATATCTGCAACAATAAACTAAATACATAACTCAATCAGTATGTGTACAATTAAATCTGCTGTTGGGACATATGTCCTACTGTTTGATAAATATTGAAATTTGTTTCTATGCATGTGCCATGTTGAAATACTTCCACATTGGTGGCATGCTGCCATCAATGTACCTCCATGCTGTTGTAATGGCATCTGTGGTTCCATATATGCATGTGTTCTGTTTGCTATGCAACTGTACCATATCTGGTGTTTTGGGTTAATGGGAATATCTATGCATGCTGTTATACCTAATCCTGGAATGTGTTGACTATTACTAACCCACATATGTTTTAAAATTGAAACACCATAACAAGTTTGGGAAGGCCGGTCCCAGCGGACCCACCTCTCCCACCTCATTTGGCCATGGCACCTGGCACCAGCACATCTGGGGCCCACCCTGGGACCTCCTTGTCCGCTGGTCCTGCACCACCTGTGTGTGGAACCACCTCAGGGGATGGGGCTCGCCCCCCAGGGGCAGGCACGGACAGGATACTGTCACCCATCATCAGGTCTGGGGGCTGGTGCATAGCGAGCTCTACAGGGAGTTTGGAGATCTGCTATGCCAGCCTGAGGGCCATGTGGCACATCTAGAGGGTCTGCCTACCCCTCCTACCCAGCTCCCAACACAGCCACCTTCGGGGCCATGAAGGTGCAGTGGTGACTACCCATGGGTGGGGACCTCAGTCCCATTGTTTCCACTAGGGGGCTCATGGGCTTCTGACTTCCAAACACCCCTCCCCATCCAAGGTGTTTACTCCCCACATGTGTCATATACCACCCCTGCATGCTTGTCTGTTATCCTACACAACCTACCTCCCCAAATATACCTACTGTCTCTCCCCAACATTCCACTCTCACCTTAAAAGAAGGGCAATCTGTTCCCAAAAAAAAAATCTCGCCCCATATATAGCTGTCCATTTCGCATAGGTGTCCACTGGACACATGTAATCTTGTCTAATTGGCTTCACAACATATTATTGTTGTCCTCACCCCTCTCTCAGTGGTATGAGTGTCCAAATCTACCTCCAAATCAGTATATATGCACAGCTGTTGCTGTAGAAGAAATGGGCAGCTTTGGGCCTTCCCTACACCCGTCCTGCACATCCCTAGCTATTTTCCCCTACTGTCTTTGCCTCTTTGTGCCCCTTTTTCACCACTTTCCTATCAACCCTTTTTCTTTTCTTTTAAAGAAATTAGTGCAGGTGTAAGCAGGAGTAAGCACTTTTAAGCAGCAGTAAGCAGGTTTAAGCCTGTTTGCATGGGGGTAAGCAATGCCTACACAGGTTAAGCAATTTAGAAGCTAACTGAGTATAAGAAACTGTAACAGGAAGTTAGCAGTTCTTACCTTCATGCAAACTCGCGCAAACACACTTACAACTGCTTAAAAGTGCCTTAATCACTCTGTATCCAATGGACCTTGTTTTGCCCAGTAACAAGATAAACAGCCTTTGCAAGGGTCGATCCCAGAACCCTGCACACAAGAGGCAAAGTGATTTATCATTATGCCATGTCAGATATACATCTCCCTGATGTTTTCACAAACATATCATCCAGCAGTCATTCAATAGTACAGGAAATGTATTTATACATGTAGATGTATATATGTGTGTGTGTGTGTGTGTGTGTGTGTGTGTGTGTGTGTGTGTGTATGTATATATATGTATATATATATATATATATATATACATATATATATATATATATATATATATATATATATATATATATATATATATACATATGTATACATCTATAAATATATATGTCTACATATATATGTCTATATATATTATATATATATATATATATATATATATATATATATATATATATAAAAGAGAACACAACTGTTAGAAAAATATGTATTAGTAATATGCATGCTTAGTGCATTCGAGGTTTAAAAGGGTTAATACATTTATTCTGTTCACACTGCATGAATCTGCACAGCTACTAGAGACATTCCAATCCTGTTATGTCATGAAAATATGTGCAGCTATGATCTGCTTATGCTATGGAAATTAACAGGAAGCATTTGATTTCTGCTAATGTCATGAAAATAATAATAAGTGTTTAATTTCTACTAATGTCATGAGACTTAACAAAGAGTTATTGATTTTCTGCTTATGCCATGAGAAAGTACACAGCTGCTGAAGCTATTGATAATGAAAACAAAGGCTGCTGGAAAGTATAAACCGTAGTCAGCATTACTTGTACCTAAGCTAGAAATGTACCTTGAATCTAGATAAAATGTAACACATATATTAGAACTGCACAACTGAAGAATAGAAAGATTGTAGTGGGCTAAAAATAAGCCCCAAGGCCAGGTTTTTTTTCTCAAATGTTTTTGTAAATCAACAATAATCCAGTCATGTCAGCAGGAAATCTAAGTAACATTTTCTATGTAACACATAGTGAGTTTTAAATCTGAACATGTCAGCAGGAAATCTAAGTAACATTTTCTGTAGAGTAATACAGAAAGCTGTGTCTAACTACGTCAACAATAGAAAAGTAACATTTCATAGAATTGTATAAAAGCAGCATACTGCTCATTAGTAATTTAGACAAATCCTGTATTTGCATGCTTTGTCTCCTTGCTGCAAGTAATAAAGGGTGCCATACTTGAACCTTACGTGAATTGGTCTTTGAAGTTTTTTCCTTTGACAGATTGGTCCTTCGGACCGGAACCCTCTCTTCACCTCGGATCAGATGGGCCAGGTGGTTGAAACCATATGGGGAAGAATCCAAATCGGTTCTTCTTATATGAAAAGCCCTCCGACTGAATTGTCGTACAAAAGAGGCCAGCCACTTTCTGATCTGCGACAGAAGGATGGGTCTCCGAATTGGTGATCAATCACATGGGCTCAGGTAAGGTGAATCTACTTTTTTCTGTTTTCTGTTTTAGATCAGGGACTAGATTTGTATTGTTTTTGTCAAGACTGTATTTTAGAAGTCAGGGACAGAACAGATTACTGTCTTGTCATAGATCAGGAGAAACAGAATAAGTAGGCAGTCATTCTGAAGAGACTATAACAAAATCCATGGTACCACATTAAAAATAAGAGAAGTTACGTAATGATCAAAAGGGTAGAACAAAATGGGTAATAATTGCACAAAAAGACCCCAAAATCCGCCGTTAACAGAAGACGCAAAATATATGCAGTCGCAGCGCGCCGACAATATTAAATACTATTCAAAATGGGTTAATAAATATGAATTTGATGGAAAATTAGAAAAATACTCGCTTATCAAACTTGTCAAACAGCTCAAAACCGATTCCAAAGGTTGGGTAAAAAAGCAACGCCAATTAGGAATTCCTCAGGCACACAGGTGGATTGAGGAAGTAAACCGTAGGGAATAAAAGAACAACAATTCAAAAACAATGTTTTTAGATAAGGAGGACAATAACTTAGTAATAGCATCGGCCCCTCCGCCTCCCTTACCAGAATATGAAGCAAGTGAACAGGTTAGTCCACCCCCACGATATCCTGTTGTCACTGAAAATAGAGACATTGTAAAAATAAAACCATTTATTAGAGATCCCATTGGGACCAGGTCTCGAACACAGGCAGGTAACTCAAATGAAGGCATTGAGTTATATCAAATGGTTAAGAATTCACGATCTATGAGTAAAGAAGAAATATGTCCACTTATAGAAGTACCCAACCCTCAGGTAGGACAAGATAATCAGGACCCAACTATTTTAGTGTATAGACCTTGGACTCCGGAAGATATCCGGAAAGCCACTGAGGGAATTCCCCATCCAAAAGTTAATTTTAGAAAATTCTCAGAAGATTTACAAGGAATGAGGCTGAGTTATAACTTAAATGGAGAAGAGGTAGAAAAAGTAGTTAGACAAATTGTAGGGCCAGATTGGCACATGATTAGTGGCAACTGGAATCCCCGTGACGCTGCACAAAGACCCCTCCCACATAGCAGCGCAGAATTAGACAACAAAGTAAAAGTTCTTAAAGACCACATCTCTGAAAAATGGAAGCCTAGGGCAGACTGGACTTGCATTAATCAATGCATCCAACAAGAAGGTGAAACTATTGACCGGTATTATGCCAGATTATTAGAATGTTTTAATAACCACTGTGGAATGCAGGTTCCTGAAGATCAAACACAAGATTCCCCATATGAACAGCAGTTAAAGAATGCATTTTTAAAAGGCAGTATTGCACCCATAAGCAGTTTTATTACAAAACACATGGTAGACCATCGTACAAGCAGGTTACAGTCATTACTTGAATATGCTAGGCATGCCGAAAGGCATTTTAATAGCAAAAAGAAAAAGAAAGCTCAAGTATTTTCTGTAGAAGATGGAGCAGAAGTTTATGTAGTACAGTCCGGGAAAAAGGGCAAGAAAAACGCACAGGGAAACAAACAATCTGATCAGCGATCAGAGGACTTTGAAGGGCGAAAGAAAAGGGGTGAATGTTTCAAATGCGGTAAAAAGGGACACTTGGCAAAGGATTGCAGGAAAAATAAGAAGGCAACCACAGAAGACAAGGAGAGTGAGGACTGACTATATGGTAGTCAGGAATCACTAGAAGGGGATAGCAGAGAATGGACAAATGAGAATGTGATAGAGGGAGTAGAGGATGTGACAGAAGAGATAGAGGAAGTGCAAGAAGTTAGTTACAATGAAGAAAATGAAATATTAGACCTAGCTTTATTGAGCCTGGAGCTCTATTTAGCAGACACAAAACCAGAAGTTACACTCTTGGTAGAAGGGAGGGAAGTCAAATTCTTGTGTGACTCAGGGGCATCACGAACCCTGATACATCCCTCCAAACTGCCAGAAAACACAGAGTCACCTGATTACATACTGGTAAAAGCAGCTAATAGACAGCTGTATTGGGAGCCCCTCTCCCGTAATATTGCAATAACTGATCCTGTTTCAGGATTGACTCAGAAAAGCAAAATTGTTGTTTCTGCAAAATGCCCAGTAAACCTCTTGGGCAGAGACCTTATGCAGCTATTTGGTATAGCAGTAGTTCCAACCATGCAGGTTATGGAAGCACAGCGACAAATTGATACCTTTGCAGTACAATCGGAGGGTGAAATGTTTTATTGGTACAGCCAGGACTTGGTTACGACTGGTCCAGGGACTGTGACCGAAGAATTAATGAATGTAGCCATCAGCAAGTTCCCCTCCCTTGACATTGATAAGCAACACCTGTTGCACTGTACCCTGTATTATTGTGACACACCAAGACCTGATAAGGAATATGAGCAAGAATTGTTTAAAAATCATGCAAACAGATTGATATTACATAACCTGTACTGGGACACAGAAGGGAACAGTGTAGCCAGCTGTTCATTGCCCCAGGAGTTCTTTACACTTTATAAATCTAATTGATTACCACGTTAGCTTAACCATGAACAAAAACATAGAATGGGCAGACCTAGGAGAAAAAGTCACGAGATGGGAGAAACAGACAGAATTAGAACTGTCAGAGCAGGGAGTACAAATACAGAAGTTGAATTGGATAACTTAGACCCACCCAGCCGTGCACTTGCAGTCTAGCAAGGACAGCTGAATAGCACTCCTATTAAAGGAGGAAGAGAATGCCTTACAAAATATATCAGAGACTCTCTAGTCAACAGGAAAATCAGATGTAGGACTTATTCGTACAGCGGGACCAGTAACTATCATGCCAAAGTCAGCATTTAGACCACAGAAAAGACAATATCCCTTAAGAAAAGATGCAGAGGCAGGGAAAAAGCCTATTATAGCAGCCTTACTTAAAGGGGGAATACTGGTAGAATCTGCCAATTCACCATGTAATACACCCTTATTTCCAGTTAAAAAAGCAAATGGAGAATGGCGTATGGTCCAAGATTTACAAGCTGTAAATGACGCGGTAATACCAAGGGCACCTACAGTGCCAGACCCACACACCCTGTTGAATGATTTAAAACTTTAACAGAAGTATTTTTCTGTGGTAGACATTAGCAATGTGTTCTTTTTGATACTGATACACCCTGACAGCCAGTATTGGTTCGCATTCACATTTCAGGGGAAAAGGTATACATATACGCAACTACCACAGTGATATTGTGAAAGTCCAACAATATTCTCACAAGAAATGGCAAGCAACTTGGCAGGATTTACCCCACCAAGAGGCAGTCAGATTTTACTTTATGTTGATGACATCTTGCTGGCGGCCCCCACCCAGCAAGATTGTAGAGAAGATACCATAGCGCTATTACGATTTCTAGCTGCTGAGGGACATAAGGTAAACAAAAATAAACTGCAGCTTTGGAAAAAACAAGTCAAATACCTAGGATATGTAATATCCAAGGAAGGTAGAACATTAGATGAGGACAGAAAAGTAGCAATTTTGCAAGCACCAAAACCCACTACTAAGAAGGAAATTATGTCCTTCCTGGGTACAACTAATTTTTGCCGGAGCTGGATTCCAAACTATGCCTTGGAATCTGCACCTCTGACTGACCTGATATATAAGAAGCCTATGGCAGCACAGGATTTGTTACAATGGACACCAGAGGCAGAATCTGCTTTCTGCAAACTGAAACAGTTAATAGCGTCCTCATTAGTTCTGGGATTACCAAACTACCATAAACGTTTTTTCCAAACTGTAGATTGTAAGCAAGGTTATAGATCTAATGTGGTAATCGATTAGATTTATAAAGTGTAAAGAACTCCTAGGGCAATGAACAGCTGGCTACACTGTTACATATCCTAGGTATTTGACTTGTTTTTTCCAAAGCTGCAGTTTATTTTTGTTTACCTTATGTCCCTCAGTGGCTAGAATATATATATTCTAAAGACATGCTTCTGGAGCATTTCTCCCCGGGCCTCCGCTGAAAACAGGATCTGTGGAACCTAGTCGGACTTTCCCTGTCAACAAAATGTTAAATAAAAAAAAAAATAAAATATGACATCAGTGTTAACACAACAGCATGGGGACAAGCAACGCCCCATTGCTTACTATTCATCACAACTAGACCCAGTGGCATGGTCCTTACCTCACTGTGTACAAGCAGTAGTTGCAGCTGCAATGGCAGTACAGGCTTCGGCCTCAGTAGTTTTATTCCACCCTCTCACTTTGAGAGTGCCTCATGCAGTTGTGATTATTTTACTGCAAGAGAAAGTAGCATATCTTTCCCCTGCTAGGCATCTTTCCTATATGACCATATTGTTGAGCCAACCTCACATGACAATTGAACGATGCATGACTTTGAACCCTTCTACCTTGCTCCCAACCCCTACAGATGGCACACCACACCGCTGCCTACAGGTAATTGAGCAAAAGACACTACCTAGAAAAGATCTCATGGATGTCCCCTTGGATGATGCTGAGGTGACATACTACGTGGATGGTTCATGCAAAAGAGGTCCTGCAGGACAGAACCTGGTAGGATATGCAGTAGTTTCTGATACTGAGATTATAGAAGCAAAACCTTTACCACACAACTTATCTGCACAGGCAGCAGAATTGATTTCCTTGACACGAGCATGTACCTTAGCAAAGGGTAAATGTGTAAAAATTTTTACTGACAGCCAGTACGCTTTTTCTACTGTACATGTTTTTGCGCAACAGTGGAAAAACCGAGGAATGATAACATCTACTGGCAAACCTATCAATCATGCACAGTTTATTTTAGATCTTTTAGAATCTATTCAGTTACCTCAGAAAGTAGCTATTTGTAAATGCACAGCTCACACCAAGCAACAAGATAGGATTTCAAAAGATAATGTGAGAGCTGATACAGCTGCAAAACAAGCAGCTTCTGAAGTATTTATTTTAAATGAGGAACTACAACCGTCTGAGATTTTAGACTTAGAAATGTTAAAAACAATGCAGACACTCACTACACAAGCTGAAAAACAAAGATGGGTAAAACAAGGAGCAATTCTCGAAAAGGGGCGGTACATCTCTAAAGAAGGGAAACCGATACTACCATCTAATTTGTTTAGATATGCAGCTTTGTTGAGCCATGGGCAGTGCCATGTCTCAACAGGGGGGATGGCACAGCTGGTGAACCAGGTGTTCACAACGTATGGATTTGCAAACTACTCTAAAAAATTTTGTTTGATGTGCCAAATTTGTAACAAACATCATGCACAAGGGGCGTTAAAGTCCAAGCAAGGGAGTTTCCCTACACCACCATATCCGTTTCACACTATCTGTATGGATTTCATAGAATTGAACAAATTTGAAAATAAGAAGTATTGTCTTGTCATTGTAGATATGTTTTCCAGATGGGTGGAAGCCTTTCCAACCAAAAATCCAGATGCAGTCACAGTGGCAAAAGTACTTGTCAAAGAAATCATCCCTAGATTCGGGATTCCGGAAAGGATCTACAGTGACAACGGTACACACTTTGTAAACCAAACCATACAGCAGTTAAGTAAGCATTTTGGTATTTCTTTAAAAAATCATTGTGCATACCATCCGCAATCTGCAGGACTAGTTGAGAGGCATAATGGAATATTAAAGAATAAATTAAGAAAATTAATAGCTGAGACAGGAAAGAATTGGCTGTATTGTTTGCCTCTGGCACTGTTGAGCATGAGAACTGTTCCGACTGCAAAAGGATTGACTCCTTTCGAAAAACTGTTTGGAAGGGCTTATTATACACCCCAGTGGAAACTTCTCATGTCCGCAGACCAGGAAGCTGACTATACACTAGCTGAATATATGAGAAATTTGTTGAATTCTAAACATCTGTTGTAGTCAAATTCTGTTTTAGATAAAGAACAAACCAAAACATCAGAAGTGGCAGTGATCCCAGGGGACTGGGTGTGGGTGAAAAATATAAAGAAGAAAAACTGGACATCACCAAGGTGGGAAGGTCCATACCAGGTGCTTCTTTCGACACCCACTGCAGTCAGGATAGCAGAGCAAGCTTCATGGATCCACCTGACGCACTGCAAACTAGTTAAGAACTTTGAACTGGACAAAAATCTTACCTCTCCATCAGGGCCCTCAGCACAAAGTTTGGCTACATAGGGGGGTCAGATCAATAGGACTGATCCGTCTCAACCCCAGTGAAGAAACCATTGGTGCTGAAGGTCCTATTAGGGCAGAGAGTAAGATCACATGTCAAAAGCAAAAATGATAGAATCCAGAAAAATCCAAATAAAACTACTCGGAAGAGTCGGAAAAAACAGGAATGCAGAACAACAATTTCCTCAGAAGTATTGCATAATCATCCTGTTAACTGTACTAGTGACAATAATCTTTTTGTTGTGGCCATTCCTCTTCCCAGCCACACAAACTGAACTGAATAAACGTGGAGAGTTGCACGTAGAGTGGCACCCAAACTTCAACACTTACCAGGCAATCAAATTTGTGTATGCTGAGACCTTCAATGTTTCGAATTGCTGGATTTGCACAGCTTTGCCAACAGCATATGGGGGGTTATTGTTAACTTCAGTCCCCCTAGGAGCCAACAAGACCTGGGAAAATTTAGTCTATGATACATTAGATGTTACATCACAAGATAAAGTAGCATTGCACCTGTCTGTTCGACAGAAGGGAACTGTGTGTTTTTACAAAAATGATACAGTTCAGGTGGGTTGGAGCAATTGCAATGTGACTGTTCCCTATAGATGCTACAATAAAACTGATAACACAGGTTCCTATTGCAACACAAGCTATGATTCATTTTTTGAACTGATGCATAGGACAACTGATGAAGTAAGACATAATGTTGACCTCTATAAACAACTGATTATAGTTGACAAAAAATGTTTCATCCAGAACCAGGACATAGTAAAGTTACTACCAAAGTAGAAGACTGTTATTTCATATGTGGTAGGAAAGCATACAAGTGGTTACCTGAGAATTGGTCCGACAGTTGTTATTTGGGGTACCTGGTTCTAGCCATACGACACACAGCAGTTTTGCCTCAGGGGAAAATTCGGAATGTTCGACTAGAAATCAAGAAGCCTGTCAATCCAGTGGGGCAAATCAATGCGGGCTGGAAAAAACATCATGCTGTGGGCCTAGGGAAAAATGGACTGTCGCATATGGACTTGGGTGATACCATCATCTCGTGGGCAGGTGTATTGCCAGCATATGGAGCAACGAAATCAATCTAGGAACTGAGAAAACTGTCTAAACTTCTCGAAATGATGAGCAATGCAACCTTTTCCGCTCTAGAATTGGTGACTGATGAACTGACTGCCATGAGAACTGTAGTGCTTCAAAACCGCATGGCTCTCGACTTCACCCTAGCGGCGAGAGGAGGTACTTGCGCTTTAATCCAGGAGGAGTGCTGTTCGTATATTCCTGACCACAAACATGAGATAGATAATCACCTTGAGGTAATTCAGCAAGTGTCGGCTATGACCAAACCAGGACCAAATCCATTGACGGACTTTTTCCAGAGATTGTTTGGGGGGTGGGGCAGTATCCTGATAAACATCCTGATTGCCATCTGTGTAGGAATGATTCTACTGGTGGTATGTGTTTGCTGCTGCATCCCCTGCATGAAAAGATTGATTAAAGACTTTATAGACATGTCAGTTTCAGAAACCTTATACCAAGGTGCTGAACTTGAAGAATTGTTGAAAAATTGAAAATGCTTTCATAAGTTTAAACTGAATGACTCTCTTAACTGCAAATCCTGAGTAGGAAGAGGTTAGGGGAAGAAAAAAAAACTGTTTATGCTTATTTTGAAAGTAGAGTAAAAGTATTAAAAGGGGGGAAATGTTAGAAAAATATGTATTAGTAATATGCATGCTTAGTGCATTCGAGGTTTAAAAGGGTTAATACATTTATTCTGTTCACACTGCATGAATCTGCACAGCTACTAGAGACAATCCAATCCTGTTATGTCATGAAAATATGCGCAGCTATGATCTGCTTATGCTATGGAAATTAACAGGAAGCATTTGATTTCTGCTAATGTCATGAAAATAATAATAAGTGTTTAATTTCTACTAATGTTATGAGACTTAACAGAGTTATTGATTTTCTGCTTATGCCATGAGAAAGTACACAGCTGCTAAAGCTATTGATAATGAAAACAAAGGCTGCTTGAAAGTATAAACCATAGTCAGCATTACTTGTACCTAAGCTAGAAATATACCTTGAATCTAGGTAAAATGTAACACATATATTAGAACTGCACAATTGAAGAATAGAAAGATTGTAGTGGGCTAAAAATAAGCCCCAAGGCCAGGTTGTTTTCTCAAATGTTTTTGTAAATCAACAATAATCCAGTCATGTCAGCAAGAAATCTAAGTAACATTTTCTATGTAACACATAGTGAGTTTTAAATCTGAACATGTCAGCAGGAAATCTAAGTAACATTTTCTGTAGAGTAATACAGAAAGCTGTGTCTAACTACGTCAACAATAGAAAAGTAACATTTCATAGAATTGTATAAAAGTAGCATACTGCTCATTAGTAATTTAGACAAATCCTGCATTTGCATGCTTTGTCTCCTTGCTGCAAGTAATAAAGGATGCCATACTTGAACATTACGTGAATTGGTCTTTGAAGTTTTTTCCTTTGACAACAACAAATACATATATGACCAAAGGTACCTCTTGTAATTATTGATATCACACCCTCCCCCACAGCAAAACAGATCTGTCCTGCAACACAATACCAGCACTTGCAAGTCCCATACCCAGGACCCTACACAACATAACAATAAGTTAACAGTAATTCATCCCACCTGTATGATGTCAGGATGGCATCAATAACATATCATGCAGTACAGCCTGGCTACCATAGGGAATGTACAATGTGGAAGCAATAAACATTC
>NC_056746.1:651482729-651512729 GCF_019279795.1 Protopterus annectens
CGTGGTGTTCAGTGTTTGGGACACTGCAAAATGACACACATGTGTAAGCCATAGTGGTCAAGCATTTGCAAAAAGGCTGAGGGTGGGGAAGGGGTGTCATCATGACACAACAGTGCACTGCAGCAGGGATCCAAAGGATGCTATGAATGGCTGTATCTGCACACAGTCAAGGTCAGGAACTGTGGCAGACATAACCCTGACTATACAGCAATAGTGATGGCAGTGTGTGAACTCCAAGGGATGTAAAAATGAATTGACCTTGCAATCATGCAGAGTTGGGGGACATGTGTAGGGCAGACTGACCAAATACTGGCAAATGCAGATGGCCCATGCTAGCATATCCCTGCCAGGAATTGTGACTGCTGCAGTACAGATAACAGTAGGTGCAACACACCATCATAATAAGGGCGTGCACACATATGCACCCACAAAGTGTATGCATCTCAATCAGCATCTGCACAACTAACACATTTGTTTGACACTGCATTTGATTGTACAGGTAATATGTCACATATCAGGTTCATGTAATATTAACATATGCAGTAATGTGGTCCCATGGCATATCAAGGAAGAGGGTGTCATATCAATAAGGGTGTGTACACTCCCCATAGCCACGGTAAGGTTTGAAGGTTGTCAGTGTAATTGTATTGTATTGGCCATACATGCACCGCTGATGATGAGATCTGTAAATCAGACTTCAGACATTCACAAATGACATCTGTCCACATATAATCCCGGGTATGTGTCGGACAAACACATAGGGGCTGTGAACAGCAGAGCAGACATAACTGACACAGTAGTACACATTCAGTAATGGTGTGTACACCTGTGAGGTATGGTGCACAGTACATGCCAGGGTATCAAACAGGTGCACAGCAATACTGTGTACATGGGTGCAGTGTATTCCAGGGGAAGGAGCATCACCTACTAACCCAGCCCATGCATCACACACATGTATAATGTTGCTAGCATTGATTGATTATAGCTGCACTGCATGCTGTTGAGTACCATATGTCATGCATGTTGACAGATGGGTAATGGGAGGTCTGTGGGTAATATATTCATGCAACCTCACCTGTAAGTTTGTGTGTGTGTGGGGGGGCTGGGGGGGGTGCCGGGGTTATATTTCTGTAAGTGCAATCTGGTGGAGTGGAGGGGAGTTGATATATGTAGGATATGTGTGTATGTGTGTGTCCATGTATGCACATGTGTGATTGTGGGGTTGTTCGTACCTCTCAACTCCCCTTTGAAATCGTGCAGCACATGGACATGGACAGACACATGAGACACCAGGAATACTTGTCTGACATGCAATCTCAGGACAGCTGATAGCATAATAAGGTCTGTAGCATGGAACATGCATTGTGAGGGAAACTAGACACCAGGTATACTGTTATAATTGAAATCAGCAGAAAGGTGAAAGAATACTCACATATGCAACACTACAGATGCATTGGGGAATTACTAGACAACACCAGTGAGTGTTTCCAAATATTACTGTAGTCCACATAATAAGTTAATAGAGCAACAGCTCTTGCATCTACTGAGCAATAGTTATGTATGACACTCCAGTGCGTGACATTATTGAGTGACTGTAATAGCCCCTAACATATGGGGGCCATGCTCACGATGTCTGGACAAACCCAGGGTGAACACTGGATGACAGCAGTGAGTCTTTGTAAAACCGACTCCAATCAAGTCAAAGAGGTAATGGAGTAACATGTCATGTTTTGTGATCACTTGTGTAGGCAATTAAAAGAATGATACATTAATGATTGGTATTAATGAGTGTAAGTTTCCAAGTCTGATGCAGGATGGGGAACTTAAGAGAATAAACTTGGGACAGTCTGTAAATTCAGGGACAGGTAAGTATTATGGTGGAATGCCAGGGTGTGTGTGTGTGTGTGTGTGTGTGTGTGTGTGTGTGTGTGTGTGTGTGTGTGTGTGTGTGTGTGTGTGTGTGTGTGTGTGTGTGTGTGTGTGTGTGTCTGTGTGTGTGTGTGTGTGTCTGTGTATATATATATATATATATATATATATATATGTGTGTGTGTGTGTGTGTGTGTGTGTGTGTGTGTGTGTGTGTGTGTGTGTGTGTGTGTGTACTGTTAAGCAATGACATACAGGTCTTAAAGTGCATTTCTTGTTTTCCTCTCACAGGTGGCGAGGTGGGTCAGGGTCCCTCCTGCAGGCAATCTGATGTTGGTGTCCATACAGACACTGAAAATCATGATAGGTGTGTTGAGGCACAGGCAGGGCTGTCAGAGGCTGAAACTGCACCATCATTTGACATCCCCCTGTTATCCACCCCATCCAGCACACAGTCACAGTGCCTATAGATATCCCATCACCAGTGGCCATAGCAAAGGGACAGTTGGTAGATGGTGGCAGTGCACAGGACAGTGTGGTATCTATGGCACATGTGTTTGGACACAGCAGCCATAACCGGATGTCCAGCAGGGTACCACATAGGCAGATGTACAAGGGTGCTCATTGGAGGGCTGCTGGTCATTGTGCCCCTGGCAGAAGTGCCACATCTGGTACCACCAGATGTATATGTTTCAGGCTGTCATGGAGGTGCAGGCACGTATGGAACGGTACACCAGGCAGGGTCTGAGGCTGCAGAGGGGTACTCTTTCAGCTGTAACTGACAACATCCGTGATCTTGCAGGTGCCCTTCATTATTATACAGAGGTCATGGATAGACGGTGGGGTGAGATGGTGGGACTCATCGACCGTGGATTGTCCGTGCTCAAGCATGTGGTGGGAGTAGTGCGACGGCCATGTGGATGTAGGCCAGTAACACCAGCACCATGGATGTGCAAGGACACCAAGCCGCTCCCATAGTAGTAGTAGTACCAGCCCCAGCACTACAGGGTGGGTGCTGTCCACACCACGCCACAGCAGGCCATGTGCACATGGTCCTGGCCAGTCCCAGGAGGGACCTGGTTCCAGCGGGCATATGTCATCATCAGGGGAAAGTACCATATCATGGCTTGTACCTGGACGTGCCCATGGAACCCCTGGAAAGCACAGTTCTCGTGTCCGTGGCCGGAGGTGGTGAACTGCACACCCTGCCAGGTATGGTCTGCAGCTGTCCAACAAACACCTGTATAGGGCATCCACATAGCAGAACTGTATGTATGCATGCATACTCACACACAATACAAACACAGGTAGGACAATACCATATCTACACACATCACATTACCATGGCCATATCAATAATTAAAACCCCTCACTCACACACATGGTGTCAAATGTATGGCTCAGCCTAGGTCTCTGGCAAACCAACAACACACTCTGTGCATATGATGATACCTGTGCCACATCCCTGTCATCCATAACATCGATGCAGGTACAGGCTAATATGGTTCTGATGCACATGGTGACTGTACTACGGTGTACCAATGTACTGCTGTGTAACATCGTCAGCGGTAAAGTTTAATGCTTACATGTCAGGAAGTGTAGCTGTCTAGCCATGATGCATTATAGCTGTTATTAACACTGAATGATTGTGGTCTCCATAATGTTATCCATTTGTGTTGTAGGTGTCATATCTCACAAGGGGTATGGCACTGTGGTGACACCTTGGCTCTGCCATATCCTGGGTACAGGTGAGCATGTCACAGGTCTGTATAACAGTTACTGCCTGTGCCACATGGCTGATAGGTCTGGGGGTGGCGTATACAGGTGAGTGCATGGTGGCTGCTGTTAGCAGCCCTTCTACAGTGGACAATGGTAGTTGTACTGGGTGGTACACACCACATGTTTGTGTATAACACACACAGATGCTTTGGTGTTGATGCACTACACAGAGAATACTGTACACATTGATGTATGTACCTGTGCAAGGAACCCATTGTAGCCTATGTAATTCCACCAAGCCAGACTATGCACAACAACACATTGTGGAATAAGCAGTCTGCTAGTTTAATGTCATAGACTATGGTATTGCAGGGTATATGTACTCTTCCCCTATGTAGTGCAATACTCAACTTGGTAAACATATGTGTGCTGGTGTGGGTAGCACACCCCTATCCTTTGGAGGGTGAGGGATGCTGTAGAACCACAGATACTGTGATAGACAACTACCTAACCTGTTAACATGAACTGTACAGTATTATGGCCAGCTACATGGGGGAATACACTCAACAGTAACTGCAATGATGTTGGCTGTGTCCACAACAGCCACACCCAGCTATATATACCAACCCCAGTATCACTGCACACCTATACAGTGAGGAAGAGGCCATTTACACATCTAACTCTAGTTGTGATGGAATGTATGTCCACAGGATGGTACCTGTGAAATGTTAGCATATGCCAGGCAGTTCTTGGACAGATGACCCCCTGGGACATTTATATTCTGCAAACTGAAGTAGGTCTCTCCACATACACACACACTCTTACTTGGCAACACTGGGACTAGAACCCTACCTAGGTATGTAGTGTTACTGATGTGTGCGGCTTTAATTGCACACACCACACAGCTTTTAGGATGAGGTGTGTTCCAGGTTACATGTTACATGCAGAACATCCCCAGGCATGTACAGTATGGTAATGGGGGATGTAATGGTTGTTTATGGACAATACATAGTATGGCATACCGTCATATGCACATTGACAAACACATAACAGTCAGACACACATCTGAGAGACCTGGGCCTATCAGTGCTAACTACCTTGTCAGTGTGTCCATTGTGTTACAGGTAGGTTGCACACAGCACATGCAGAACTGGGCTGGATAGTGTTATCAGTTACCTGTATGGTTGATGGTGAAAGTGGTCACCATACAGTGGTACATGGGAAATGTACCGGGGTACCATGGTGTAATGACAGTATACCCAGCACCCACACCCCACTGTGGATATTGTATGCACTGGAAAGCATGATAACACTCTGACATACCCACCATCACAAATTGACCAGGACTGCAATACAACCCCTTGTCCATCTCAAGAGTGCTACTACAGGGATATGCATCTAATGCACATGCCACAGGCATAGCAGGGTGATGCATTGTCATGCCTCTCCTATGGTCAGCAACATCACTATCCTTAATACTGTGTGGCAATGCATATTGTAATAGGAGTACGTGGCCTCAGAATGCTGTACCCTACATAAATATACACATGCACACATACACACACTTGCCAGAACTCAGTGGGTATCCCATGCTTATCAACCCATTTGTACAACAGTGTTGTGCTGGTACTGCAAGGCCCAGGTAACCCTTAGGGAGAAGAGCGTAACAAGGTACATGTAATGTCCGGTACAGCAGCAGCTACATCTAACTATGGCATTGGGGGGTGCAGTCGGTGTGAAGGGCCTCAGGGTATTCCCAACTACAGGTCTACAAAACCTGCACCAATGCACATGTACACACTTGTCAGTACTGGGGTGCATTGGTGCAGGTGTTCATATGTGTGTACCAGGCTATTGTCCATGGAGAGATAGGAAGTGTAGGGGATGTGTGTACAGTGGTATCACGCCACCTGCCATGTGCCAGCAGGCCATCTATCAACAGACACCAGTGACAGGCATCAGCCAATCATCTGGGTGCCTCTTGCAGAGGGCCAGTGAGGTGCTCCAGTTGACATGTATGCAACTTGTATTGCATAACATGGTCAGTGTCTTTCTTGGAGACCTGTACCCAAGCATGTTCTGTTGACTGTGGTAGTGTAGTTGCGGTATCCATGCCATGTGGTGCGTACAGGGTGTGGAGTCCTATTTGTGGCATTTATAACACAGCTGGGCAGACATGTCAGTGTCAGTCAAGCATAGATTGCTTGTAAGTATCCAAGATGGATTCCTGACATCTGCACATCTGTACAGGGGACTGACAGACATCGACTAGCCAACTGGCTATGCATTAGGGTGAATGTGTTGACAGATAGATCTCTGACACTGATAGGTATGCCATTACTACATGACGGCAGCCCTCACTGACATGTGCTATACACACAGTAGTCTACAGTTATTTTCCACATCAGATCATTATCCAGTAGGAAATATTTAATGAGACACAGCTCACACACCAGGAACATGACAGTGAGGACTCAGAATCCATCTTTGCATGCAGGGGTGTTTGTTTCCAGTACTACTCTGTTGGTTCTGTGTGTGAGGCGTGGTCAGCACAGCTCAACAATTTGCTGTAGGTGGTCCCTGTCCATCCTATAGTGCTCCACTATCTCCAGCTCATGTAGCCCCTGATAGGACTCTGGGTCTGCACACTCTTCTCCTTCTCCTCACTGTGGGTTGGTCATTAGCATTGTCATCCTCACCACCCTCAGCCTGTTCCACATGTTGATTTATGAAAGCTAATGCAGCCTCTATCATTTTGTTGCTTTTGTTAGGTAAAATTTTTCCACTTGTGTACACCGGTGGTATAGAGTTTGTGGGAAAAAACAGAGGGTAAGGTGTTTGCATAATTTATAGTAGTGTGCTGGGCTGGGCTGCTGCCTGTGTAATTGGCTGATTCTGATACATTTCACCTGCCAGCTACGCTAGTTCTCCTTGATTACCTTCCTACTGTTGTTTTCCCTTCCCATTGCCTTCCTATTTAAGCCATGAGATGCGCCATGCAAACACAGTGCTCAGATGTGCATGGAGCTGCTATTTCCTGGTTTACTTTTCTTTTTCTTGTTTAAAACATGGTGTGCAGCGCACACACCCACTTAGGCAATGTAAAGAGTGCTTGGCAGCTTCAGACGCACCCCCTTGCTTAGCTCTGCTAAGCTAAGTGCAAACCCGAGCCACAGGGCTCCAATAAGCTTACAGTATGCCTGACACACCCCTTTATGATGTCAGCTAGCTCTTAGGCTTGCACCACGGTCTTTCTGCACCTACATGGTTGGGTGCAGGCTAGCCATGAGGAGGAATCTGGGATTCAGTATCATTCCCCTCATTTGCATAGAATTGTCTGCTAATGCCTAGTTACAAGTCTGACACTGAGCCTTCCCCCTTAGCAATCACTATTCACTGGCCTTGTTATATTCTGCCTGCCATTGACTTTAATGGCAAAATTATGATTTTGCAGGGAAAGCTTTTTCAGAGTTTTTCTGTTATTTTCCAGCCGATCCCGTTTGCACGCCGCTGCCCTACCTTAAATGGCTGAAATCGGCCAAAAAAAAATAAAAGTAATTTTTTTTATTTTTTCAACTTTCCATGCAAGTGGCTACATATTTGGCCATTGGCATGCTTTACACATTATATACACCCTTTATTTGGAGCTATACACCCTTTATTTGGAGCTGTCATGGCTCCGTTTTGTAGTTTGCAGAAATGCACTCGGTTACTAACCAAATACATTTCTGCAGATTACACTAGTCCTGCACAGACAGCTGCCAGCTTCCTGGATCACAACTTCACCTGATTTGCATGGTTTTCACCTGAAAATGGGGTAAATTGCATACAGGAGCTGTGTCCATGCAGGAATAGTGCAGAAGTGCTCATGCATATCCCGGGAGCTTGCTCCTGGATCTCTCGGTGGCCATATTGCCTCCAGCAGCTCCTGTACTATTCCTGCATGCTGTGCAGAGCTTGCTGAATCCCGGGGATTACCTGAAACAAAAGGAGTTAAAGCTCTTCTCAGGTGAGAAGTAATAACATGGCTTCACAGAATCATGTCTGGGAGATATGAAAGGGTTATCTTGAAAAGGAAGGACAATGATAAATGAGGGGGGGGTCACATGCAGTAGATTGCAAAGACCAAATACTACTCTAATCAATGAAAATAATACTTTATGGAGAATGTTCTGGACCATTTCAATGAGTTTCTAGAATGGGTGGTGGAGGGGGAATCCACAGAGAAATGTAAAAAGCCATGGGACAGTTGGAAAAGAGGTGAGTGAAAGAAAAGGAAGAGAGTTTGAATGCACTTAAAGGGCAATCTTGCAAGGCTTATTGTCTCCTTTTGCACATGAAGCAAATGTAATGGTTTCATTTAAAAAATAGGGTGTGTATTAGTACCCTAAAATAATGTCCACAGAAATGATTGATGGGCAATTACTGCATTTGTAGTACTAGACATACAGTATTAAGTTGCTTCTCAGTGCTTTGCTCAGACAGAGCAAGTGAGCAGTTCCTGCATTTAGGATTGAAGGCATAAAACATGCTTTTTTATTATGATGATTGCCATGCAGCACTGAACATTCCTTATACAGTATCTTTATTTTTCTGCATGATGTATCAAAATAGTGCTGCCAAGTAAAAATATGCGGTGTCTTTGGATGTCAGGTGCCTACTAAGGTGTACATTCTCCTCACTGGCTGCAGCAGTCCATTTCTTCCCACTTTTCAAGAGTTTCAGTACTGTTACATCAGGAACTGAGAAGGACATGAACCATATTTTTGCCATACAAACCCTGATGAAAAAAATGCCCTTTTGTACAGTGCTGGAAAAATCACATAGCTCTTGGGAGCATCCTTGCGTGAGACTTGTTTACAGCTATTATTATTCCTCTGAGACATCTGAGATGGCAAAACAGTTCAAGATTCAGGTAGCAGCCCTAAGGGTTAGCAAATTCTTAATCCAATTAACCATTTGTTTGTTGACTAACTATAATGATTCCTTATAAATTACAGCTTTCAGTAATACTAAGAGGGCATAGAATACTGTACTCGGCATCATAAGTAAGAACAATACCCAGCAGCCATGCACCATGTTCTGCCCCTACTCAGACATCTCTCTGCAAGAGCTGTTAATCAGCTGAGCCATAAACAGTGCAAACACAAATATATTTACAAAATATGGATTTTGCAAGTGTTTGTTATTTTGTTTGTTACTGTTTTAAAACAGTAATGGTTAAGTTGGATTCAGCACATGCAGAAAAGTCTCTCCATAGATAGCATAGAATTCCAACAGAGGTTTATGAAACCTGAGATATAAAGTGAATGGCATTCGTGATGGGAAAGTGCTAACAGGCAGGGGAAAATGGGTCTATATTATAAGATCAACGGTTGAAAACATTGAACACCATATGGTTGACACCATATGGTCGATGTCTTCAAACAGCGAACTTATAAAAAAAAAAAAAAAAAAAAAAAAAAGTACCCTAATGGTACGGCTGAGCCACCCATATCTCCCGCTACTTAAATATACCAACTCCGAGACCGCACTAGATTGAAGTAAATGGAAATCTCCCCTTATGGAGATTTCCGTTGACACATTCGATGTTGTGCACTTTCACTATTCTCGTGTTGACAATATCAGCTTCGATATTGTCAGCTTTCAAGAATATAATATAGACCAGGGGAAAATAAATTAGATCAAAGCTGGAAATTCACCTTCCTCAATCAAAACAACATCATAGTAATGTGGGCCACGATATTTTGATTATAATCCTGGGTGAACTCAGAAAATGCTCCATATGGATCAGTACCATGATTAACAAATATAAATGACAAACAAATAAATAGTTCAAAAGGCCAGCATCACATAAGCAAGCAAACATGGCACTAATATTTATCAATTGCATTACCTTGCAAGAATACTTAGCATGGAATGTCTCTCTAACTGGCTAACTTTGTTAAACCTAGCAACCACCATACCAATAGTTACCAATTCAACCATAGTCACAATATGGTACAAAACACTGCTGCAAACCTGTTAGCCACCTATTCATGTTGCAGTTTCACATATTCCACTCAATTTAATTCATTTCATACATGCTCACACGCTTATCTACAATAAGATGTCCGACAGACTCAATAAGGCCATCTGCACTATATGTATGCCTTTCAGAGCAATGAAAGTTTTTTATAAGGATCTAGTATTCTAATTATGTAAATTCTCCCACTGTTTCCCTGCTTTACTTTAAACGCATTGCAGTGTTCTCTGTTCCATTCTTCCTGTATTAATGCAAAATGCAAATGTTCACCAATGCCTACCTTTCTAAGTAAATAAAATATTGGGTGCCTTATTTGTCATTTGAATAAGGTACAGACTGGCTCCTTGTGACAATATATAGGCCGAATGCAGTTACAGTTTATGAACCTTGTCTGACATCATTGGGGTAGCATTTAGGTACTGTTGAGGATGATGGCAGACAGACAGCTGGTGGGGAGGAAATGTTACAACTGATGGTTCATAGCTTCATAAGACTCAATATCAAGCCTGAGAGCTACCGATCTTTTGAAAACATGATTGAAACAACTGTTACTATTGTGTTGTAGTCTGATTTCTGTATTTCCTGTTGCCCATAAATTCATCTAAAAGTGGACAAGAGGTATGCATTATTTATAATGGAGTGGTTGATTATTCCATAATCTAGGCTGACACAGTATAACAGAGTAGTCTTTTTTTCCTAATGTTTATATTTAGTTTTAGTAGCAAGTTACCCAATCTAATCCATAACTCTCAAAATTACATTTTCAGAATGTCTAATACTACCGCTCATAGTGTGCTACAAATGGACTAAATGTGGAACATTTACTAGCAGCTTACTGGCAACAAAGATGCAGCCAGGCATACTCTGTACTCTACTAAGTACACTTTTCTGAGCATCACTTGAAAACATTACGGTTTACTGAGGCCGCATTATGGTGACAACTGTCTAAGTTAATGCCTCCAATAAAGATACCCAGCTTGATTTTACAGAGGATTGGTAATCTAAAAACAATATATTTAATAGAGGGTGTGATGATGCGAGGTATTGCCAGCTATGCCAGGAGAAGTAGGGCAGTGGATGTGTTACATATGCCAGCAGAAATAGCTGGAATATTGTAAAAAATTACATATCATTTTTATATCAAACTGATTTGTACAGATGCATGTATTGAAAAGTGTATTTGGAAAGCTGCTTGTGTTAAAAATGTATCAACAGTGTGTCCTTCTGGACAGAAAAGAAATATACATGTACATCAGACTGACTGTTTTGTAACTGATTAAATGTATATGTATTAACAGAGGTTACTGGAAGATAAGAGGTTAATCTCAATCCACCTAGCTTTGAAAAATATTCTGAAATTAAATTACTGGGCCTAGGCCTATAAATATGTTATCTCACAGTTTTGAACAACAAGAGACTCAATGTCTGTAAGAAGCATGGTTTGTTAGTCTCTATAAGAAGACCAGAAGTGTTAAAATTGTTTTACAGCTTCCAGATGCTGCAATAAATTTTAGCAAAGCTTGAGATATTCATTGTAACACATATGTGCTAAATCCTGCCAAGCATAGAAACCAGAAGTGAGATGACCAGATGTATGTGATGTCATTCTGTAATGCCTCATTAAAATGATATTTTAATACTAGGTGAGACTGAAGTCTTAGAACATTCTGTTTTGGAACCTGATAAAGAAGGATAACTCATCTACTTCATCTTGCCTTGCTCTAGTAAGTGACCAAGGAATAGTAATTCTTTAGATCAGTCAGGAAAATATAGTGAGATTAGTTAAGTACTGTTTTTCTATATCGGTGTGAATCTATTCATCTGTGTTATTTTAATATTTCCTGTGATTAAAACTCTGGTATTTATTATAAACATATACTCTGTATTTTCATGTTCTTTTATTAATTATTATTGAATATATTTAAATGTTTCATTGTGGCTGGTTCTTTAGAGAGTATTTTAACCTTTGAGAGTATTTATATCTATTTGCAGACTCTGTGGCCACTATCTGAAAGTCTTCATGTATTGATCAGAACACTACTATTTGTACTAATATTAATTTCACTCAGTATAATTGGGTACCCTTTTAAGAGCCTTACAGTAGCTGGCTTTGGTGTGTCTGGTGGTAGCAACTACCTTATAGTCTGGGCAGAAGGGGCCATAGCTAGTAAATCTGTGCCAGCCTTTTCCAGGTATGTGTGTGTGAAAATCAAATCTCAAAGAGTGTGTGTGTTTGTCGCACTGGTTTCACAGAGAGGGTGGTGGAGAACTTGACTTGGAACACTCAGCTCAAGTATTATCTCTACAGCTGTATCAGTGAGGAGTCTTATTTGGGGTCTGAATAGAGAGAGGGAAACCCATCCTCAAGACTGAATATCCTCCCTGGGTGCTCTTTAGGGAAATTGTGCATAGTGCCGAGAGCAGCAAATGAAAATACTGTGTGTATCTATTTTTGTTCCAAGTGAATGTCTGTCATCGGTGTCAGTGGTGAGGATTGAGGATCCTTGATTACTGGCCCAGAGCAGGGATGTCACATATTTGTGAGCAGCAGTGTGGATATTAATTGAACTTCTGCAGCCTGTAGACAGTTGCCACTGAAGGTATGTGTACTCTGAGCAGCCACAAGGTAAACATACAGAGTTTCATTTTCACAACAGTTTTATTTATTTTTTGTTGCTTAGTTTAGTCAGGGAAAGCAAGTAAAGATGTTAGCAGAGGATTATGGCAAGCTGACAAAGAACCAGTTGGCCAAGGTGTGCAAAGCCAAAGTACTGGTGCATGCTAACCTGACTTGTTGTTGTGTCTTTCGGCATTTCCCGGTTAGGGGTCGCCACAGTGGAACTCCAGTCCACTAATGATTGGCAGTAGATTTTTATGTGTTGAGTTGCCGGCCCTGACGCACAACCTTCAATGAAGGTACGCCCTTTCATGCATGTCTCCACACAGAAGACGCTCTAGCTGAAAATCGAACAGGACAATGTCTTACTGTGAGGTGACAATGCTACCGCAGCACCACGACCGCAGTTAACCTGACTAAAGAGGAAATTATTTCAGCCTTAATGCAGCTGTAGCCCAGACAAGTAACCAGTAGGATAACCAGTCTGGTGATGGGGATTTGCAGCCCTCAGAAACACGACCATTCACCTTTTCCTCACAGGACTTAAAAATCCATCTGGAGTTAAAAAGACTTGAACTGGAGGCCAAACTTTTGGAATTAGAATCAATGGAGAGACTTAGGCAGGCAAAACAAATGGAATTGGAATCAGCAGAGACTGTGGTATTTGGAGGCCAAAGAAAATGAGAAGCAGCATCAACATGAGAGGGAGATGCTGACTCTTCGACAGGAACATGGAGGCAACTAGGAAGGAAATACCCAAACCCCAGAAGCAATAAAGGTCAGTAAATATCTTCCACAGTTTACAGAGGGTGATAATTTTGATAGTTTTATTCATATATTTGAAAGAGTTTGTAAACAGTATAATGTTGACCAAGAGCTCTGGGTACAGTTCCTGACCCCTTACTCCATGGTAAAGATGTAATTGCTGTTTCTAAATTCTCTGATACTGATTGTTTAATCTATGATAAATTTAAAACATCTAACCCTTGATCCCTGATCCCTTGATGTTTATTGGAATACTTCAAGTTAACACCTGAAGCTTACAGAAAACAAGTTTTGTAATCATAGACTCAAGGCAGATGAAATTGTATGTGATTATATTGCTGAGTTAAGCACTTATTTTCATAGATGGCTGAGTAGGTGTCAGATCACCACTTCTGAAAGGCTGGCAGACCTTTTGGTGAGTAAACAAGTCATTAGCACTTTGCCTGAGGACATGAGAATCTGACTGGTAGACCACAAGTGCAACTCTGCAGATGAGCTGGGGAGAAAAGGGGATCTCTACTTAGCAAGCATCACTGCACAAGAAGGGGATACCCAGTGCTGCACATGGATATAAGTGAACCCATGGTGGGCAGCCTAAACCACCCCAACACAGTTCATCAGTAACAGGGAAGTCACTACTTCAGGCATATGGCCAGGATCAAGGGTTAAATGTTTTAAATGTAACCAGTGGGACCATGTTTCATACAGATGTCTGTGGAAGCAATGTGTGGAAAAACATGGGGAAGCCAGCAAATGGAAAAACAGTATGCCAGTGGTAATCTGTCTGGAGACAACAGGGGTACTCGACTATCACTGGGGTTTATATCCTATCTTAGTGGATGGAAAACAAGCCACTGCTTAGAGAGATACAGCCTCTGACATAACCATTGTGAAGCCAGGGTTCACCTTGATTAGGAGGGTGGAAAAGGAAGCAAGCAAGTAGGTGGGTTTGAGTATATCCATGCAGATGTCTTGATATGGAATGATTTTGATAATGCAGTACCTTGTGTGCATGCAGTTACATCCAGTCAGGCTTGGAGGCAGGCATGTGGGGCTGGTAGCCTGGGGGAGTCCCAGACAGACCTACACACATGAAGCCAGGGTTGGAGAGGTGGCTATTTGACTGAGGGAGCTAGTCTGTAGCAATGAGCCTGAAGGTAAGCCAAAGCTGATGGTAGGTACTGATATTCCCTTAGACAAAATGACTTCAAGGGACAGAGGTGAGGGGTAGTACCCAGGCTGACAGGGAGGCACCACTGTCAGAAGTTAGCAGATTTCCTGTAGAAGGGGACCTGGGAAGGGCCATAAAGATAGAGTTGAGACAGGCTCAGCTCTCACAGCCCACATTACAAGGCTTGAGGGAGGTAGCTAGGAAGGCAACTAATTCTCAAGGAAAGGAGGAGTTTGTACCCTGGGACAAAGGGTTACTGTATAGAGAGTGGACCCCTGAGGGAGGGCTAGAGGGTGAAGTAATACAACAGTTGGTAATGTATAGAGCCTACAGTCTGACACGTCTAGCCATAGACCATGACATTCCTTTTGCATGTTATTTGGGACTAAAGCATAGCAAGAGATTTATTATGCAGAACTTTTATTGGCCTGGGATTGCAATGGATGTAACAGGGTACTGCAGGACCTGTGAGCAGTGCTAAAAAGTGGGCAAGGCAGGAGATAAGGTCAATGCTCCTTTGATGCCTTTGCCTGTGATTGAGGAGCCATTTCAGAGGGTAGTTCTGGATATTGTGTGGCTTCTGAGTACCCCAAGTTCCACAGGGAAGAAGTATATCATGGTGGTAGTAGATTATGCAACTAGATGCCCTGAAGCAGTGGCTTTGTCCTGCATCTAGGCAGAGAATTTGGCAAATGCCAAAGTGTGACAATACATTTTAAGTCTTGTCCGTGACTTGTGTTTTTTTATTAATTTTGAAAAATAGTCTGAAATTAAATTGCCTGATTTATGCCATAAAGATTGTATCTTACAGTTCTGATTACAGCCAGAGACAAAATCTCTGTGAAAATCAGGATTAGGAATCATACTGTATTGTTCTTAGGGGTGAACTAATTGCTACTCTGGAAGGGTGGGAGTTTTTGAAATGGTCTTAAAGCTTCCAGATGTTATAACACATCTTAGCAAAGCTCTATGTGTGTGCATTATGACACATATGTGCCAGATTCTGTTTCAGTTTCTAGTAAAAGGGGATAGTGTGGGAACCAGAAGTCAGATGACCAGATGTATGTGATGGCATTCTGTAACCCAGCATTGAAATGATGGTTTAATACTAGATAAGACAGAAGTTTCAGAGCAGTTTGTTTTTGAAATCTGATCATCTTGCCTTTCTGTAGTAAGCAAACTAGCGGACAGTAATTCTTTAGATCAGTCAGGAAAATAGTGAGATTAGTTAAGTATTGTTTTTATGCATCTGTGTGAATCTTTCCATCTGTGTTATTTTTAATATTTCCTGTGGCTGAAACTCTGGTGTTTATTGGAAATACATATTTAGTATTTTCATGTTCTTTTATTATTTATTATTAAATATATTTAAACTTTTCATTGTGGTTGGTCTTTTAGAGAATATTTTAACCTTTGAGAGTACTTACATTTATTTGGTGACACCGTGGCCACTCCTGGAAGCCTTGCTGCATTGGTGAAATACTACCATTAGTATTAGTATTAATTTTACTCAGTATAATTGGATACCCTGGTAAGAGCTTTAGAGTAGCTGGCTCTGGAGTATTCTGGTGGCTGTATCTACTTTATAGTCTGGGCAAAGGGGCCATAGTTGGTAAATCTGTGCCGGCCTTTCCCAGGGGGGTGTGTGTGTGTGTGTGTGTGTGTGTGCATGCATGCATGTGTGTGTGTGTGTGTGTGTGTGTGTGTGTGTGCGTGTGTGTGCATGTGTGTGTGTGTGCGTGTGTGTGCGTGTGTGTGTGTGTGTGTGTGTGTGTGTGTGTGCGTGCGTGTGTGTGTGTGTGTGTGTGTGTGTGTGTGTGTGTGTGTGTGTGTGTGTGTGTGTGTTTGTGCGAAAATCAAATCTCAAAGAGTGTGTGTGTGTCAACTACTTGGAGCAGGGACACAGAGCACTGGTTTCACAGAGAGGGTGGTAGAGGACTTGGCTTGGGACACTCAGCTGAGGACTGATCTCTACAGCTATATCAGTGGGGAATCCTATCTGGGGCCTGGATAGAGAGATGCAAACTCAGCCCCAAGACTGAGTGTACTCCCTGTGTGCTCTTAAGGAAAATTGTGCTTGGTGCAGAGAGCTGCATCTGAAAATACATTGTGTATCTATTTTTGTTCCAAATGAACATCCCTTACCAGTGTCATTGGAGAGGATTAAGGCTCCTTGATAACTGGCCAAGAGCAGGGATGTCACAATAACAATATTTGGTCATAGATATGTGTGCAGGTTGGGGGGATGGTCAGAGTGCTTGGAAACTTCAGTGGGGTTTCATAAAGCATTACTTGAGTTCACTTTGCATTGGCATCAAGTTGGTTGGTTCTAAACCATTTTCAAATTCTACTGCAGTCCATTTGTATATCATTCTGAATGCCATTAAAGAAGCTGTTGGTTTTGAGTACTAATAAGTCTTCACTGTAGTGGATAGTGGAAATGTCAGACATCTGTAGGATTAGTAGTGAAATGTTCAGCAAAATCAGTATTGGTCAAGGAATGGGGTCCTGTAGTACTCTCACTATTAATGCGCTGTATTCTTTATGGACATTTTTTAATTTTCTTTGTAAAATACCTCATAGATAAGCAGTTGAACTATTGTATAGGTTGTTTGTTAAAAGTGATGTCTTTCAGCTGTCGTGTATAAAGGGTTTGAATATCCAAGGCAAAAGCACACTTTACATCTGTGAATAATGCTTCTGACATTTAAACTATGATCCACTGCACTGATTGGTTTAGTGCTGAAAGTAAAATTGTTCTAGGGCTCTAATGTTGTTTGAATCCATGTTTTTTTTTCTGGAGAAAGAAGTATGTACATACTAGTGTGATTGAAAAACTCTTTTTATATAGCATTTTTTATATTTTGCCCAGTGCTGTCAGATTGCATAATCACGTGGTGATTTCAGTTGTGAGATTTTGGGTACTGGTATACCCACAGTTTTATTCCAGTGCTAAGAAATAGTGCCATCTTTTAGTGACAGATTAAAGACATGAGCCAGAGTTATGCCTATGCATGCTTACTTTATTTGGAAGCACTTAGGACAGGGAAAGATTTAGCTGTCTGATCGTATTTGTTGCAATAGCTTTTCCATATTCTTTGCAGAGAATTTCTTGAACTGAAATTCTGGTTGTAGGAAATTATTCCCTTTTTCTGTTTCAAAGGTACATGATTTGGCAGCTTAAGGTTAGATGGAATTAGTATGGTTTGTAGATACATTTTGTGGAATGAATTGGTTATGTCCTGTTTGGTAGGAGCTGTTACCCCAAGTATTGGAAAAGAGAATATTGTCTATATTGCTTCAGCTAACTGAAGAGTATTTTTGATGTGGCAAAGTTTGATTTTGAAAGCTCAGTCTCTGTGCCGCCCACACATTTCTCATGTAAAGTCCTTCAGTACTGTTAGCCCAGTGAGATTCAATTAATGACAAAATTTATTCCTGCACTTGCAAGGGGGTTTAGGGAGTGAATGTTTTCATTTTCCTTAGACTATTTGCTTTTCTGTATAGGGAAGAGAATGTGATATAGTGTTATTGAGACTTCTGTGATGTCACCTAGCTATAGCAAGAACCCATCTATTTTAGAGAGATATGACTGAAGTTTTGGTGGTTTTATTTCTATAATGTACCTGTAGATGATAATGGCAGGGGCATGTTTAATTAAATGGGGAGAGAAAGCAGTGATACAGAAACATGGCCTCAAGCTGAATACAAAAAAATGCATCATCATCATTATCCCCTTTGGGGAAAGAGATGTCCCCCAAATTATCACATTAATAACAACGCTCTAAGCACGCAGTCAATTGTGAGGGATTTGGGCCCCCAGATTGATAGCAGCCTGACTTTAGACCACCATGTTGCTTCCATTGTACGGAAAGCTTTCTACGTGGCCCACCTCATAAGTAAGGGTATCTCATCCAGGGACAAGGAGGTCATAACATCCATGTATTCTTCCCTTATAAGGCCCATTATTGAGTACAATGCCCCATCCGGCATGTACCTCGCAAAGCACATGCACCAGCTGGAGAGACCACACAGAGGTTCCTCACCAGGAGAATCCAGGGCCTCAAAAATCTACCATACACAGATAGGCTAAAAGCCCTATGCCTCTACTCTGTTTCATACAGACTCCTCAGAGGTGACCTCTGTCTGGCATACAAGATGATCTCGGACCCTGCCTTGATGGGACTGCTGCATATCCACAAGTCAAGCTCCTCTTGAGTAACCCACACACGCGGCCTCAACCTGGTCTTTGACAACAATAGGACTTTCTGGCGGGACAGATTTGTGTCTCAGAGACTCCACCATCTATGGAATAAACTCCCTCTCCACGTCAAGCAGAGGACCTCTTTACCCCTTTTTAAGCGCAATCTGGATAACTGGATGGGAAATATAAACTACATCCATGGGATTCTACCCATGTCCCTGCTGGATAGGGGCATCGAGTGCTGATTTGTCTATGCACGGGCTAAACTCTTGGCTAGGTTTATAAGGGCCTCAGGGCTAATAGCCTAGTAACTTCCTATGATCCTATTACTTAGGTTAGTTAAATAGCAATGGGCCCAGTTCAAATGCATTTTGTGGCATATTAGTAATAAATAAACCTAGTATTAATGATTCCTAGCCCAATAACTGGCCTGGTGTAAACTATAACTATTTGAGATAGACTAAGGCTACTAATTTTGTTGTTCAGCTGCAGAAATAAGAGACCACTAAATTTAGGGATCTCCTAATAGAGAAAATGTTTCTTTAAAAATCAATTATTCCACTAAGGCAATTATGAAGTTCAGAGGCTTGCTAGTCAAAGATGATGAAATGTAAACTGCACCCCAGTGTCTGACAATGGTAATTTCTGAGAAGATCCAGTTTGGGAAACAATTAGTGTTTGATCTGTCCTTTAATTTACTTTTATTCTAAGTCCTTTTTATGAGTTAGAATGCTTCTCCATCAGTACAAGCAACTTGTCTGCCTCATCTGTTTCTGGCAACTGAAGTAATTCAGGGAGCTATGTTATGTAAATTAGTCAAACTTCAATCATGATTGTTAGGCAAATACAGTATTGAGGTCATGCATCTTTTTTCTCCCTCCCCATCATATGCAGGACTTTGACTTGATAGTTGCCCTCACAAAAGCAGGCCATTCATGCAATGTTGGTGGAGCTGAGCATTCCTAGGCTAAGTGATAATTCTACCACCAATTCATTTTTGTTCAGGCAGCCCAAGTAGCTGATCCTTTTCCCGATGTGGAGAGAGTTGGGTGGCTGGGAGTGGCAAACTATAGGTCCTGTGGAGTGGTCAATCCTTCCATTCCATTAGGAGACTCATAACTTGTGACAGATACCTCAGTATGGGAGAGCTGTGTACTTTCCTATGCAGATGTATTTTTCCAGCTCAGCAAGAAAGCTTGCCTGGTCTGTTCTGTGGTTGATACCCAACCAGCGCAACCGGCCAAGCCTCCCCCCAGGATAGGTGAGATGGTATTGGCCACTCAAGCCCATCCTCCTACACCCAACTGATGAAGCACCCAAACTAGTAATTAAACATGGGTCACCTGGGCTGTGTTCAGGACGGCGTCTCTCTACACCACAGATCCAGGACCATGTCATATAGTTTTATCTGTACTTCAGATTGGTTGATACTACTGCAAATGCTAGCCAAATTTAAGTGAGCAGTTCTGAGAGAGTAATTACAATTGGTTCATTTGTTCTTTTGAGATAGGGTAAAGGTAGCCATTATTATTAGTGATATTGCTTGTTGTTATTATCCTTATAAACATAACATGTTTTGTCTACATTTTTCAAAATGGATGTTACTGCTTTCTTAGAAGGAAGACTGTTATCTTCTTATAGTCAAGGTTTAAATGCAAATGCCATATTCTCTTATTTGATAAGGTTAGTACCAGAAAAGTGAAACAAGTTTTGCACAAAGAGGCTGCACATAGCTGAATTTTGTAAGATTGTTGCATGCTATTATTTTGGACTAATCGTGTGTGTGTGTGGTAGAACTGCTCTTTTAAGGTGTATGGTTAGTGTACAGTGTAGATCCCCATAGCATGAGTAGGAACACTATGCGGATGATGAATATCACACTGTTTTTGAGCTGTGGTTTCTGACAGGTAAGAATTATGGTTGTACTAATGGTTACACCATTAACAAAACGCAAATATATTGGCATTATTTCAGTCACCAACCATTCTTATAACCTGCTCTTAGAAACATGCTTCAGTGCCATCTGATGGCTTCTTACAGAACTGTTTGAGTATTTTTAGCTAACTTCAGTAATATAAACTATTTCGGTCCCTTTGGGCAGAAATGACTTACTTCTAGCACCTACTAGAAACCATTTCTACAATTGCTACTCCTGCTACTCACTTCTAGCACATTCCAGAAAACACTACTGGCAAATGTACTGCAGGTGCCTGTGAAGGAATGAGCATCCTTGTCCTGGAGACTGTCAACTATAAGGTAATAAGGAAGGTGCATGATCCTACCCTCTCCCTCGGTCACAGCACATACTGATATCCCTTTTCAATCCACCTGGTAAAGTTAGCATATTATTACTATTATGACTGCTCTAATATTAAACACATGCAAAGACTCAAATCTTCCTTTTTTGTGTGTGCATGACTTTATCTAGGCAGAACTCTGGCTCATACAATTGAGAAGCTGGTGGATTAGGTGGAACTAGGCAGTTTAATGCCAGCACACCCTTTGTGGGGGGGGGGGGGATTTCCTCCTGACTGCAGCCATTCATAAATGCCAGGGACTGTAACTCCCATGAACAAAATGAAGGGAAAGCATAGACAATTTGCTTTCAAGGAAGACTATGATGTGCCAGCAAGTGCACAACAACCTTAGTGATATCACTGTATGTAATATGTAGTGAGACGGGGTTTAAATGTAGGTCAGAAAAGGAAATGTATCCATTGTTGTCAGGCTACTGCTGTACTAGGACACCCCTATCACCTCTCAGACTTGTTGTAGAGACTAAGAAGAGGCAGGTGATGAAGGGTAGAGAGCACTCTTGGAAATTACTGTTGCCTGATATATATCATCTGACTATCATCAGCTACTGCTTCAAGCTATCTAATTTCTACAGCTGACATCTACCTCAAATGATAAGACTATGCTAAACTCTCATAAGTTATGGGGAGTTGGTAGGGAGGAGGAACCTTCATTCATGACCAAAATGAGATGAGCAGTTTACTTAGTACATTCTCTCCACTGGGGAATACTGTGATGTAAAATACAGCAATGGCATCTATGCCCCCTTGCCACTTGCCATTGTTTACCTCAACACAAAGCTGGTACATAATGCAGATGTTCTGATGGCACTGTCCAGACAGTCTCCATTTGCAGGAGCCCTGAGAGGAGAGAATGCACACTCTAATCCTGAGATGGGAGAGAAAGTAATCTACTGGTCATTTGCATTATTCCAGTGTGTGTTACTGTAGCTCATTTTTTTTAATCTGGTCACTGATATCCTAGTCAGGATTAAAACCTCTGTGTCAGCTGTGTTTGTCTACACATGGGATTGTAAAAGCATCTAATGCCACAATGTGCAGAACACTGTATTTGTTGAAAGAGGAACCAAAAGGGAAAGAGTAAGCAGTGAAAATGAAACACAAACACAAGAAAGGACAGTGGCCATGTAGGCGCATCACAAACACTGCAGCACTGATGATACATTAGAAAAAGTTAAACAACACTCAGCAGTACTGAGAATACAGGCTATTTATCCACAATGGCAGTATAGTTGACCTTAGTGTAGGACAGGCTTCCTCATGCTACAATACCTCTAATGGTTGTGAAAAATAAAGAATAATTTGGAGCTCATGAAGTTTTCTATCTAGTTTACAAAAAATATAGCATGATCTAGGGATATAATTCATAACAGCATGGAGTGAAGCACCATGTTTTAAACTCAAGAAAAGGGACTGCGCAGGTTTCACCTCTCTCTGTTACGCAGTATTAACAAAATGTGAGAGGCAGCTAGCAGTAGAAACTGGGGGCTTCTGTTTATCTGAATGAACATGAATGGTGTGTTGTGACATTTGGCATGGATTGGCTAATGGCAAGCATAGTGTGACCTGCTTCATCAGGAAACTCAAGCTGGGCTGCCTGCCAGCTGCCCTGCCTCCTGCATTGTGCTGGGAAAGCACAGTGCTTTCAGTCCCTTTGGCAGGCATGCTACCTTCTTGGTCTTTTTGAGTTCTGCCAAGAAAAAACAACAGCCCTACTAATACAGGACAAGTTCAGACCTGTCTTTCTCCTACTTCCAGCCCAGCCAAGTGCACACACATTCACAGAGATTTTGGTATGCATTCACGAAGCTTCACAAAGATGTATGCTGCACCAATTAATAGCAGCTGTTGAAAGTTTAGAGTCAATGGAGTATGCAGTTCTAGTTTATGGATCATTTTTCTGTCTTTATATGCAAAGGAAGCTATTTCAGCAGTAAAATTCTAAAGATGGTGTTGCTACTCCTCAATAATAAAAGTTAGAATATGCTTACTGCACAATTACTTCATTTCTGTCCTACTTGGGTCCCGGCTTTGATGCAGAAGGAAATATGGCAATTGCTGAAGCAAACATTTGCCTTCCTAAGAAGTGCTTAATGACATTTCTGAAAAGCTTGCATCCCACAGAGCATATGAATGTAGTAGACACTGCATAACAAACTCCTTTCAGTGATCTTCTTTGTGAAATTACAGCATTTGTCTCTCTCCATCCCCTCAGTTGTCAGCATAAGAAATATCATGATAGATGTGCAGCATATTTTACTTGGGGAACTAAATGCACCCCACTTTCTTGTAAAAATGGCTGAATGTTCGATAGTTTGAATGCTCATTTATTCTCCATGGAAGTATAGTCTGTTGATATTTTGAACTGACAACTAGAACTGAAATGCCATGCGTGCCTTATTGTTTGCCTGTTAAAACATACACCCATTAACATTCTAAGATGGAACCTTGCTCTGCAGAGGCTCTAGTCTATTTAGTAAACAGCAGCATTTAGAATTCTTCTTCTTCTTTCGGCTTTTTCCCAGTTAAGGGTCGCCACAGCGGATCACCTGTCTGCTCATGATTGGCAGTGGAGTTTTACAGTGTCGAGTTGCCAGCCCGGTGCCCGACCTTCCACAGAAGGCACACACACATGCACTCACACCTAGGGCCAATTTAGAGTGTCCAGTCCACCTACAGCATGTCTTTGGGATGTGGGAGGAAACCGGAACACCCGGAGGAAACCCACGCAACCACAGTGAGGACATGCAGACTCCACACAGAAGGCACCCCAGCCAAGGATCGAACCAGGGAACCTCTTGCTGTGAGGCAACAATGCTAACCGCTGCACCACCATGCAGCATTTAGAATACAAGTTAATATTAAGGCAGCTGTAAAAGATTGGATGATTCACATTGTGCATTATGGCTATAGTGATGTAAATAGTGAAGATGAAGGAACAGCTGGGTGCAGTCTGTAGCTTGGCATTTGTTAGAAGTATTTTATTTCACAGAAATGTTATGTGGGTTATGATACGCCTTATAACAAATTTTATATTTCCTTATAAAGAAATATATACCTTTCCAAGTGACCACGGTTACTGGCAAATAATTATATGTGGGGCAGTATATTACTTGATCAAAAGACCTGCTCTTTTTCTGAGAAGGAATCATATTTTCTATAGTCTGTATATGTAAGAAAGTGGCTGAAAGTATATATTTCCAACAAACAAAATGTAAACAAATGAAAACTGCGCCATGTATTTTATTTAATTCAAATGTAAGCAACGACATATATAAATATATATATATATATATATATATATATATATATATATATATATATATATATATGTCAGATGATCAAGTTTTCGGAAACTCAAAATTCATACTGACGAAATCATATGATCGAGTTTCCGAAAACTTGGACATCAAAAAAAAAAAAAAAACACACACACATACACACACAAAAACTACTTTTTTCACATTTATGCAGCGAGGCAAGCCCCCCTGCACCACTCATGTGGGGAGCAGGGCTGTGCCCCCCACACCCTCTGCAAATTATATATACCAACTCCAAGATCACACTAAAGCATTAATTTCCTGATCCTTGCTGTACCGCAATCTCCATTCAAAACCTTTGAGTTTTCAAAAACTCAGTCATATGGTCTCAACCATATGAATTTCGAGTTTCTGAAAACTCAGTCAACTGATAGGGTTCTATATATATATATATATATATATATATATGGGTTTACTTTGTAACAACGAAAGACCAGAAGACCGAAACCCAGAAAACCGAGACGAAAACAACGAAACCCCAGAACACCAAAAACCATGTAACTTTACAACACACACATAACACACAAAAACACACACACAACAGCCCCACACTACCAAACTCAACACCCTACACTAGTGATAGGCAGGGAGGGGCAAGCCCCGCTGCACCCCCCCCCCCACACCCCCCTACTTTAATATTCTAACTCCAAGATTGCACAAACAGACACACAAGGCAAACTCACACCCACACAATACTGTCCCTCACACACCACAGTCACAACACACACTTACACACAGCAATTCCCCTCACAAATACACTCACACATGCACACTTACCTACAGCAGAACACCAAAAGCGCTAATTCAAACTCCCGTAACATCGGGATTTTGAATTTTGTGCTTTTCAGTGTTCCTGGGGTTTTGTTATTTTCGTCTCGCTGTTCTGGGTTTTGGTTTTCTGGTCTTTCGTTCTAATGAAGGAGACCCCTATATATATATATATATATATATATATATATATATGCATGTATTTATATTCTTTTTCAGCTATGTATGTTACTAATGTACTCTCCTGTAAATCCTACAATATACTTTCTAAATTGTCAAAGCACTAAGAAAATGCACATTTAAACTGAAAATAAAGATTAGACTTTTCAGTACATAGCACTGCTTTTCAACTATGCTAAATTTACTTGCTTACATCATGCAGTCCTCAGGACTGAACCTTGATTTTTAAACTATCCACACCATTACATAATTACATAATAACTCTGACATGCATCAGAATTACATTGCCTATGTAATGTTGGGGAAATTAATTCTGATTCATAACACTAAAAGCAGGTCAATAAACAATATCAGTCATCTGGTCCTCATTGGAGGACATTAAAGGACTACTTCAAAAAAGGAATTGTAATTATGGAATATCCTAAATGTAATCACTTACAAGACCCTGGGGTGCCAAGGATTTTTAGTGTAGCTGTTGAAGAAGCACTCATTTCATTCAGTTCAACACAGTTTAATGGCTGACTGATCACAAAGAATTAGATTAGAGTCAATCTGTAGGTGTCGATCACCTGGAGTTTATTATGGCCTTCTTTGGGTATTCATTAAGGTAATATGAATGACAAGTCGAAAGCTTTAAGTGGTTGCAAAAATGATTATTTATTTATTTATAAGTGACAAGGCAGTCCATCTAGAACAGTAACTTCAGTAACTTTCTTTTGCTGAGACTGGAACTTTGTACTCTGACCACTCCCCATAAAATATTGGTTTACTTAGTGACTCAGCAGAGGAGGAACCGGCTGTGGAGAGATAGGAGTGTTTAGCCCTGATGACTTGTCCATCCATGGGGAGGGTATTGGCAGAATTAGCCACAAGAAATCCAACCAAGGAAGGTCTAGGACTGAAGCAACTGTATAAGGGATTCTAAGGACTGTGTGCACAGTAAAGAACAGGCATGCATATTATCTGGGATCATGGCTGTCTGGAAGTATGACCTTTCACTGGGACCAGTATAGCAGGACATTATACTGTGCCTTCCAGCCAATGTGGAAGATACTAGGAACATAAACAATTCTCCTAAGGCACGAGCCCTGACTCTAACCTCTCTGTTTCTCTCTCACTCTCTCTCTCTCTCTCTCTCACTATTCCAGGATGCTGGTACAATGAAAGAATTAATGTGCAAAGTAGAGGACAGTTACTTGATGTTTACAGGAACAGCAAATGGAGACCCGAACTATTTTTTTTAAAGAAAAAGGCAAACTGGTTCCAACACAGCACTCTTTAATAGCAACACAACAAGGTAAGCACTTTCACGGATTACAAGTGGATGTAATCCGTGAAAGCGCTTACCTTGTTGTGTTGCTATTAAAGAGTGCTATGTTGGAACCAGTTTGCCTTTTTCTTCACTATTTTGCTGTTTGCTACATTGGTTCCTTTATCAGTTCAGAGGTTTGTTCTGACTTTATTTTTTTAAAGAGACAGTCATATAATGAATAGATGCATTATTATCAATCACACTGCAGATTCACATCATTAAAATTGCATGGGAACAGCCAGAGAGAAACCATTTTAGGTAGTACACAAGTGCTTCAGTAGAATCAGCATTAAAGCAAATAAATCATCAAGCAGCTGGAAAACAGCTGCCAAAAAACAAAAGGACTGATGTGAAGCTCAAGACATATAGTCCCTAGACCTTGGTCTCTTCCATCTCAATCTTTCTGTCAATGCTTGCAAGACCATGAAGACCATGCTACAAGAAGCAGCATAGGCCAAAAATGCAAGGTGAAAGAAGAACGTGCAAAATAACCAGATGCAAGAAGATAAATTAGTATAAGGGTGCAAAAACTAAGCTACGGTAACAAATATTCTTGGAAGGGCTTAGTGATTTCATCTTAGATTTGAACCATAAAATGACAAAAGTGTAGTGTGAACTGCCTGGAAGCTGATTCTGAGTTTAATTTACAGAGACAATGAATGTCCTCTTTTTTAAAAATTTTGTACAGGTTACAAACCTTGAGCTATACCCTGTTATGCGGTCCAAGATCAAAAGCGATAACTACTCAAAAAAGATGCCCACACAGTGTCCTCAAGCTCAAAAATGAAACTCAGAGGCTCACATAAAGCTACGTTATTAAGCATTCTGTAAGAGCAAGTAAGAAAAGTCATATGCAATGAGAAACAAAGGGTTATGACTAAAGGCATTTACTCTGCAGAGAACCTATTAAAGTGACCTAGTCATGAAAGCATTACATAAAACTTTCAGAAAAGTGAAAGACGTTTGTTTTTTCAGTCCTAGATGCTATAGCCTCATTTATCAACCTCAGTGATTGTTGTGTAAATAAATAAGGAGTGTTGGCTGAGGGGGATCAAAGCCCCACTTATAGTGGTGTGAGGGAACTTTGATTTTCTGTGATAAAACCTTTTGTGATTTTATTTTATTTTATTTTTTTAGTTTTTACTTACAGTGGATTGTGGATTTTTACACCATGCTGTATCTGCATTTCCTCCAGAGAAATTCATAGAAATTCATGAATTCATGGCAGCTAACAGTGGTTCCCTATCACAGTGAGGCACAATATAGGCTTTCCTTCTTAGTATCTTTATAAAATGATATTGTAGGAGAGCTAGCAAGAAAAGTCTGCCTCTGGTCTTTCTCCTTCTCTGTAAAAGAGACCGATACCTCTAGTAGGAAAAATATTTGAAAGGAACTATGAAATACTTTACAAATTTAAAGGTTTGTAAGGTACATTGTTTGTGGTTCAACAGGTAAAATGCCCACTTTTGATGTTAGAAGATCAGCTGAGTGTAGGTTCTGTTCCCACCCCATGTGTTTGGATTCATTTTTCCAGAGCTAACACTGCAGTGCATATAAAGAGAGTGCTGCACTCACAAGTCTGTCATCCTTCAGATAAAAAGTTGCAGAAAGGACCCATCTGCCCTATTAAAAAAAAACTGTTTACAAACAAAACGTATTTACAATACATCTGTTTACATATTACTTACAAAGAAAAATAATAAAAGAACTACTACTATATATGCAAGGACGTAAATCAGAATCTGCTCAAGTGAAATCCAACAAATATTTCCATTTACCTTCCCCAGCTTTTAATCTAAAACTAAAAAAATGCTTTTAGTGTAATGCTTATCACATTCTATTTTTATTATACAGCAATTCTCTACATATTGCTTTACACATAAACTATGTACAAAAAAATCTTCTTGGTATATATTTTCCTTACATGTTTTCATCTGTTCCCCATATGCTGTCATGCTGAAGTCATTTCTTTCACCACTTCTTGCTTTCACTTTTTTGTCTTATTCCAAAAAAAGCTTTTAACTGTATAAAATTCAAGCAAAAAAAAGTTCCTAATTTTCTTTGCCTTCTTGCAAATTCTTTCTGTTATATCTTTGAGAAACCTTCCCATGGTTTTATGAAATGATTATATTCCATTTTTTCCATTATATCACAGTTTTTTTTTTGTTTTGGTATACTTCCATAGTTAACTTATATAAATCAAGCTCTTTCTTAACTTGCCTATCTGCCCATCAGACTTAGTTATTTATTTATTATTTATTTAAATATAGTTTCTCGTTTGCTCGCTTTTTTGTCCTTAGAGACTAAGTGCAAAGGTGTTTTTCTTAGAATTTCTTTTTGCAGTAATTATGCTCTCATTATTTAAAGTGGGATATCTGATTCTAAAATATGTATTTTTATTTTAGCTTTTTCACAGGAACTATATTTATTAAGTTTAATATACTTGTTTTTACATTTCATAATAACTGAGCAGCTGCCAGGTTCTCCCTGAATCTGAATCACTTGGTCCTGCATTTTGATGATACAGTGGGGGTAATGAGTAGCTTGTAGTAGAAAGGGCATGTTTTCTGAAGTCTCCTGCAGACTTCAGCACATAAACTGACAGAAACTGCAGCACAGTTATACAATCAGACATGAAATGCATTTGTATTGAAATAAACGGCAACATAAGAAAAATGGAACAGGATAAGCTTCCTAGCCAAGTGCATAATGCTTACTATGCAATGTAATAATGTAGATATAACACTGTAAGAAATAGCTATCTACCTTCAGATAATAAATATTTGGAAGAAAACTAGGGGGTATGTGGATCACCGAAATGATAGCCACCAGTAAAATATGTTTATGTGTGATATACACCAACTAGATTAGTACTGGAATGAGAGTTTTCACTGAATTGAATGGTTCATAGGTTCATAGGTTCATAGGTAGGTACTAGGCTATTGTCTCTAGGGCCTATATAAGCCTAGTCAAATGGTACCCTGGCTTTTGCCACTCAAGAAAATTATTTTTCTGTGCCCCTGTCAAGCAGAGCCACAGAAGTGATCCCCAGGGTGAATTTCCTATCTCCAATCATCAAGATTTTTCTCGAAGAGTGCTAATGAGGAGCTTTGTTTGATATAGATAGGTAGTTTGTTCCAGAGTATGGGAAGTCTCTGAGACAGGAATCTATCCCTCCAGCATGTTCTGTTTACTGTGGTGACAAGGTTTAGGTCCCTAGAGTGTGTAGCTTGGAGAGATTGGGATTTCTTTAAGTGGAGCATGTCCAATAGCTCTGGGTTTGACATAGCTTTGTATGTTAGTCAGAGATCACCTCTGAGTAGGCGATATGCGAGAGAGTAAAGCTGGAGCTTTTTTGAGACGGTCTGCGTAGGGCATCTGTTTGAGGCCAGTAATCCTCTTTGTGAGGTATTTCTGTGGCCTTTCCAGTTGTTGTAGATGTCTTGTGAGGTACATACCAAAAGGGGCGTTGTACTCTATAATGGGTCTAATGAGTGATGAGTAGAGGGGAACAATGACCTCTCTTTTCCTGGATGAGAAACCTTTTGTGATGAGGTGTGCCATGTAGAAGGATTTCCTGACTACTGTGGTGATGTGATTATCAAAGGAGAGACTACTGTCCACCTTTGTCCCAAGGTCTCATCACACTTTCGGTGTTAAGTAGACTACCGCCTATGTGGTAGTTCATGGGTACAGAGTTTTTACCAAAAGGGATGACAATGCACTTTTTGACAT
>NC_056746.1:651517729-651557729 GCF_019279795.1 Protopterus annectens
AATTTATATTGCATAAATCTGAGGCTTATGCTAATTAAGTACCAGCTGATGAAAATTACTGAGTAACTGTTCCTACATGTCATGCCTGTGGGCCGAGATATGCTAAAACATTCTCTCAGTCTTGTGCACTCATGAGAGCACCTGTGAAGCACAGTGAATATGTTTGGGCAAGTCAATGTCCATTATGGGGACATGCGGAAAACATTGTCACTTCTGAATCCAATGGAGACAGTGAAGAGTAAAACAGCACTCATAGTTAGGCAACATGTATTTACTACAAACATTTCATGCCATCATTTACATCTTAACACAGCCCTGCCATGCCAGTATTTTATGTACTGCATAATAGTCACACCACAATAGGGTGTGCTAACAAGGTGCCCTATGGTACATGGTAAATGCTGAAAAAGTAAAAAGGCATGACCACAAGAGACTTAACACAATTCTTTGGTATATGACCTAGTGAATAGCCATGGCTTCCAAGGACACTGAGTGTGGCAGACAGGGCTTTCTGGTGGTGCAGCAAGAAAAGCAAGCCTTTCCTTTAGTTCCTGCACAGGGACCACTTATAGCATCTGACTGGGGAGTTTTTTGAAGGTTCCCAGTATAAAAAGGATGCATAGCGTAGTCTTGACAGAGTGGTGCATGATGCCACTGGCATACCCTGCTCTGATGAGAAGTGCAGACACAACTACAGTGACCTGTGGAGGCTCCATCCTGACCTTCTTAACTGGTGAAAAGAAGTGGTCAGAGGAATGGCACTCAAGATGTCGTAAGTAAGGGTCTTTCTTGTCTGCCCAGTCATATTGGTTGTCTGATTTATGTGTGTTTATTATGAGCGCATAACTTAATGATATTTTTTTCTTCTTTTAGTTGAAAAGGCTATATTAGATAATAGCCTTCTGTATCAGAAGTGAACAGAGAGTCTTGTTTGATGTAGGCCTGTGTATTTTTTCTTTTTATTTGGTAATTATAACTGAATTCAGAGTGCCTTAGATGTATTTGCTGATGTCAGCATCACATTTGAGTGTGACCCTGAAAAGATAATACTCCCTAGTTTCAGGTGTACAGAATACATATTGCACATTTCATGATATTTTGAATAGACTCCTCTGGACCACCATGTACAAAGTATTGTCAGTTTATTCAGTTAAGGCAGAAAAATAAAAACAAAGCACATCAAGCACATAGCACACAAAGCACATAAACGCTCATAACTGTCTGCGTTTTCATCAAAATGACTTCATCAGATGCATGCTATCCCAAAGTACAACCCCTTCATTTTATAATCCCTTGATCAAATAATCATCCAGTTAAAATCCAATTAACATTTAAAACCATATAACAAGTTAAACATTGTATAAGCACTAGGTTAACCCATTATTCTCTATTTGAAATGACATCATGTTCTCGTTAGCAAAAATGTGTGTGCATGTGTATTGAATTGTCAACACCATTAAAATGCTTGTAACCCACTAAAAATTCACATACACCAACAGCACCATAAAACATAATAACTTGTACACTGGAACCCCATTTTTTAAAAAAAAAATTAAATAAGAAAGTACTTTTGTGTAAATGTGAAATATTGTGACTAGGACATGACCACATTTCACATACTGTTTCATCTTATTCTCTCTCTCCTATAATTTAACTGCCCTTAACTTGAGGACTGGGGCTAAGGATACCATGTCATTGAGTCCTGGAGGCTTATAGGCTTCTAATAGTATTTATTAAAAATTATATGCATAACAGCGAATGCATTATAGCATTCGCTGTTGTGAATTTCAACATTTTAATGGAGTTCACACTATAGTGGGGATCGGGAAATGTAGCCTTTCCCTTACTGTACTACAATCTCGAAGTTTTATATATAAGTAACAGGGGGTGTGGGAGGTACAGGGGGGCTTCCCTCCTGCAAAAACCTTCTTTGTTGTATTTTGCAAAATAGTACAACTTGCGGAAGTGTGGAGAATGTTCGAAAGATGTCGAATTCGACAGTCTCCACTTCCACGTTCGACATTTTTGTCAGTAGTTTTTTTTTTTCATTCATTTGGTTCATACTAATGATAATAGACAAATTATAGTAAACCTTTTCAACAGTATATATATATATATATATATATATATATATATATATATATATATATATATATTAGTATGATTTAAGAATTTATGCCAATAAATTAAGTTATTTTATTGTTTCAATACTAGCATTTTGTTGAAGTTATGAGTTTCTAAGCAGTCATTTGTATATGTAATTGAAAACACAGAAAATATTGCCTTTAATACAATAGTTAGAATATCTGAAATTTGGAAAGAGAAATTATGTTATTTAAATAGGGAACTTGAGAAGATGGTGTAATTCCATTTTTGCAAAAATGTATTTATTTATTTATTTATTTATTTACATTTGTTAACCAGGTAGTGTGGGTTGAAAAAAAAATTTTAGCAGAGACCTGGGGAGAAAAGCTCCACAACAAAAAGAACATTATTAAGGTATTCTAATTGATAGCAGAATATTTTTTGTATGAATGTTTTAATGTTTTATTAATTAATAATGTACTTGTTTTATTATAATTAAATCTTAAGTTCAAGATTTCTTCAAATTGACTTATACAACTAATTATATGATCTAATGAATTATGTATATTTCCTATTGTTACTAAAATGCTATCAGCAAAGAGTTGAAGCTTTCATTCAAAATCTTGTTTTATTTTGATCCCATTAATGCTCTTATTGGATCTAATACTATTAGCAAAGGGTTCTGTAGCTAATGCAAAAAGTAAAGATGATAATGGACAGCCTTGTTTTGTGCCTTTTCATAATTTAAAGGAATTAGAAAGAAAAAAAACTATTTTAACATAAGTACAAGTTATTGAATAACTTAGAAATTAATGCCATTAGCTCGGGTGAGAAATTATACACTTTAAATGTTTTAAACCGGTACAACCAATTAACTGAGTCAAATGCCTTATCTAAATTGAGACGAATGATAGAAAGTTCTTTTTTATTTTTATATATTAATGTATGTATTCTTATTATATTATCCTGTACTTGTCTATTTAAAATAATCCTAGTTTGATCATTGTTAATTAGTTTAGATATACGTAGATTAATTCTGTTAGCTAAAATGGACAATAACATCTTATAGTCTACATTTGAAAGTGAAATGAGTCTGTATGATAAGCACTTTGTAGGATCCTTGTCTTGTTTTAAAATATATGATATAAGGGAATATTTCTGTTTTTATTTCTCTATAGACCTTATCTAATATTTAAACTGCATCATTCAATAGTATTTTATATAGTCCTGGTATAAGACCATCTAAACCTGGTGCCTTATTATTTTTTAACTTTTTTGTTTGATCTTTTATTTATGTTAAAGTGAATGGTCTATCATTTTTTAATTTGTTCACTTGTTATTTTATTATTTATATTTTCCCTAAGAAAAGTTTCAACTATATCATTATCTATGTTATTTGTATTATTATTTATATTTTTAAAATATTTTAAAGCTCTCAAGAATACCTTTAATATATGTTCTTTCTTTTTTATGATTTATATGTGCTATAATTTCTTTGATATGATTTAGTTTATTCATTTTTTTTTTTATTTAAGAGCAAGTTTATGCAAGCTTATAGCGACATAAATAAGGTCACTGATGCAATTAAAAAGAATTGCCATATTTTAAATTCTGACTCATCTATTGAAGCATTAGTCGGCACATCTCCTAAGTTTTATTGCAGGAATATGCCAAATTTAAAGAGGGTGTTATGTTATCTGGATAAATTGGTCTACAGACAACAGGTTGAGGGTACCAAAAAATGTGGCACTTGTAATTTCTGTCAGTATGTCAGAGAGGATAATGAATTTGTTCATCCACAGAAAGGGAAGAAATATTTTTTAAATGTTATGGCTGTGATACCATGAATGTTTATTTAGCTAACTGTGAGCAATGCAGTGGCAAAACCAACCATTGGTTTCGTGAACGCATTAGTGACCATATATATTGTATAAATAAAGGTAACACTGTCAATGCCTTAGCTAAACATGTTTAGATGCAAGATAATGCACATAGATTTTGTTTTATTCTGTTAGATGTTATATATGAGAATGCTAGGTTAAGCAACATTGAAAATGAAATAGAGAGATGTGAAGCAAGATGGATAGCCAAATTACGTTCTCATATGGGTTAGTCTTAAATTAATTTGTACCCTTGAAACTTGTTTTAAAAGCCAGAAGGAGAAGAAAAAAATATTGTTTACCTCCTTTTGCTGGGTTCACTTCTTCAGTGAGTTCAGCGTTAACTATTTAATTGTTTTATTAGTTTTAGTTTCTGATTGGTTTACGTATTATGACATTGTTATATAAATGTTCAGTGAAGATTCTGCTTTATTAGCAGAAGAGCTTATCAGTTTGTATATACATTAAACTTGGATTTATTTTACCTGCTGTCTCCTGTGTGCTGCCTACTTTACCTTTGGATATTTTGAATTGTGACTGTTGTGGATTTTGTTTGTATACAGCTTAAAGTTATACCAAGGGATCTTAAGGTTCTTAATATGCCCTTGCACGGCACTCACTACCCTGAATTATTAACATCTTGGCAGATGATTAATTTGGTGATTAGTTTTTACTATCTTCAATTGTTAATAGATTTTGTTGTGCCTAAAGAAACTGAACTTTGTGCTGATATCTAATGGCAAGAAAGTGAACACTATACACTGATGACACCTATTTGGGAATACCTTACCCCACTCCCTGTCTTGAGATTCCAGCTGCCTTGGCATTGCTGACCCCAGCACAGTGCTGCACTCTCCCATCACATGCCTGCAACCCTAGGCTCCACCATAGTAATTTGGGATTTGGCTAGCTTGCTCCCTGTAGCCACAGATCCCCCTCAAACTCCTCCTGCCTTGTACTGAAAATACTTAGCACCAGCTCCTCCCTATCATGGTAAGGTTTCATCATGTTAACATGGTACAGTTTGTGCCCCTGCTTCCTGATTAGCAGTTCTACGATGTAGTTAACTTCACTGACCTTCCTTACCATCTTGAAGAGTCTGTCCCAAGCTGCCTGCAGCTTGTTGTGTCTGACAGGAATGAGAACCATTACCTGTTGCCCCACAGCATACTCTCTAGATTGAGCATTCTTGTCATACCAGATCTTTTTCTGTTGTTGGGTTTCTGCCAGGTTCTCTTGGACCAAGCCTATGAGCTACCTGAACCTTGTCCTGAAGTTTAGGACATATGCCACAACAGACTCCTTGTGGGATTCACACTAGTCCTCCCACTCATCTCAAATCAAATCTAGAAGTCCCCTCACCTTATGCCCATACAGCAACTCAAAGGGTGAAAAAAATGTGGATTCTTGCGAAGCCTCTCTGTAAGCAAACAACAGATGGGACAAATATTTGTCCCACTCCCTCTTAAAATGGTCTGCAAATGCCTATAGCATGGTCTTGAGTGTAGAGTTTAACCTCTCAACAAGACAATTAGTCTGGGGATGGTAGGAATGGTCTTTGGATGCTTCACCCCACAATGCTTCCACAGACAAGCTAGCAGGTCTGACATGAAACTGGCACCTCTGTCAGTCAGTATTTCTTTTGGGAAACTTACTGTGCTGAAAATCTCTAACAAAGCATTTGCCACCTTTTCTGCCTCAATGGAGGGCAGCACCACAACCTCAGGGTATCTGGTAGCATAGTCTACTACCACTAGGATATACGTTTTCCCTGTGGAACTTGGGGTGCTCAGAGGGCCCACAATATCCATAGCTTCCCTAAGAAATGGCTCCTCAATCACAAGAAAAGGCATCAAATGAGCATTCGCATTGTCTCCTGCCTTGCCTAACTTTTGGCACTGCTCACAGGCCCAGCAGTACCCTGTTACATCTATGGAAATTCCAGGCTAATAAAAGTTCTGCATAATGCATCTGTGTGTATGTTTTATGTCCATATGACCTGCAAAGGGAATATCATGGACTATGGATAGAAGTGCCAGACAGTAGGCTCTGGGCACTACCAACTGCTGTATTCTCTCATCCCTGAGCCCTGCCTCAGAGGTCCACTCTTTATACAGTAACCATTTGTCCTAGTATACAGATTCCCCCTTCCCTTGAGAATCAGGTACCTCACTAGCTACCTCCCTTAGGCCTTGCAATGTAGGGTCTGAGAGCTGAGCCTTTCTCAACTCTCTCTTTGTAACCCTTCCCAGCTTCCCTTCCACAGGAAGTCTGGTATTCTCTGACAGCGGTGCCTCACTGTTAGCCTTGGTACTACTACTCATCTCTGCACTTGCAGTCACTCTGTCCAAGGGAACATCAGTGCCTACAAGCAGCTGTGGTTCACTTACAGTCTCACTGCTACAGGGTAGCTCTCTCCCTGAAGTAACTACCTCACCAGTCCTGGCTGCAACTGGGGCTCCCCCAAGCTACCAAACCCACATGTTTGTCTCCAAGCCTGACTGCTTGTAACTGCATGCACATAAGGTACTGCATTATCAAAATTGTTCCCTATCAGGACATCTGCAGGGATATCCTCAAACATACCTACTTGCTTGCTTCCTTTTCCACTCTCCCAGTCAGGGGGAACCCTAGCCAAAGGTATTTGGAATGGGGTCCCTCCTAAAGGTCTGACTGGAATAGACTGCCCCAGCAGTAGTGCTCCTCTTTAACCATTGCAGGCTTCATAATGGTTAGGTCAGAGGTTGTGTCTCTCTTAGCAATGGTCCGTTGCCCATTTACTAAGTTAGGATATAACCTCTTGTGATAGTTTGGTACGGTTGTTGTCTCGAGACAACTTACTGCTGGCATTTTGTCATTCTCATTTACTGGCTCTTCCACCTTTTGTTCCCCACCTTGCCTCCATGGACGTCTATATGGTACATGGCCTCACTGGTTGCATTTAAAACATTTAACCCTTGGTCCTGGATGCGTACCTGGACTAGTGGCTTCCCCACTACCCGTGGACTCTGTTGGGGCAGTCTGGGCTGCCCACCATGTGTTCTCTTAGACCCATGAGCAACACTGGGTATCCCTTTCCTGTGCAGTGATGCCCTGATTGCTAGGTATAGGTCTCATTCTCCCCCCAACACCTCTGCTGTGTTACATTCTCTATCTGCTACCCAGATTCCCATGTCCTCAGGCAAAGTGTTAAGGGCTTGTTCCCTCACCAAAAAGTCTGCCAGCCCTCCAAAAGTGGTGACCTGACATCCACTCACCCACCTATGAAAAAAAGTGCTTAATTCAGCAATATATTCACACACACTTTCATCTGCCTTGTGTCTGTGCTCACAAAACCTTTTCCTATAAGCTTCAGGTGTTAAATTAAAACATTCTAACAAACAGTTTTTGGCTGTATTATAATTTAAGCAATCAGGTAAGACAATTTAGAAATAGCAGTTACAGCTTTACCATGGAGTAAGAGGGTCAGGAACCGTACCCAGAGCCCTTGGTCGACATTATACTGTTTACATACTCTTTCAACCATATGAATGAAAGTATCAAAATTATCACTGTCTGCAAACTCTGGAAGAAAATTACTGACCTTTGTGGCTTCTGGGGTTCGGTTATTCCCTTCCCCATTGCGCCCATGACCCTGGAGAAGAGGCAGCATCTCCTTTTTGTGTTGCCTCTGCCTCTAATTGTCCTCAGCTTCCAGACATCTCACTCTCTCTGCTACTTCTATTTCCAAACATTTGGCCTGCAGTTCAAGTTTCTTTAACTCTATATGGATTTTTAAGTCTTCTGTGGTAAGACTGAACTGTCCATTTTTTGAGAGTTGTGCATCTCCAAGGCCAGCCTGGTTGTCCTCCTCACTGCTGGTCTGTGATGAAGCTGTGCCCAAGGCTGGAATCATTTCTGCTTTAGTCAGGTTAGCATGCACCAGTCCTTTAGCCTGGCACATCTCAGCCAACTGCCTCCTTGTCAGCTTGCCATACTCCTTTGCTGTCATGCTTGCCTGCTGTCCCTGACTAACTAAGCTAACAAAAAAATAAATAAACAAAACAATTGTGATATGAAACTGTGAATGCTCACTGTGTGACTGATTAAGAGTACAAACACCTTCCTTACTGACCACTGTTTACAGGCTACAGGAATTCAATATCTATATCACTGAATCCTATTATGTGGGTATCCCACCACTACAATAAGTCTGGGGCTGGTTTCTCCCTCTTTTTCCAGATCCTCAATAAGACTTCCCACTGGCACAGCTATCGAGTTGAGATCTCAGCTGAGTGGGCAAGCCAAGACCTCCAGCACCCTCTCTGTCCAACCAGTGCTTCATGTCCCTGCCCAAGTAGCTGACACACACACACTTTGATTTAAACACACACACACCTGGGAAAGGCTGGCACAGATTTACTATCTATGCCCTCTTCTGCCCAGACTATAAGGTAGTTTTCACTGCCACCAGCCAGCTCCATATCAGCTACTTTAAGGTCCTTAGCAAAGGGTGTCCAATCTTACTGTGTAATGTTACAATTGCTACAAATGGTAGTTTGACCAAGAGCTAGGCTATAGGGGTGGCCTGTACAGTGCACCAAATAGATATGCAAGTAGTATAATAGCTTAAATGTGTCTCACAAATATCAGCCACAAAGATAGGTTTAAATATATTTAATAATAAATAATAAAAGAACAAGAAAATACTCAATAAATCAATACAGTAACTTCAGAGTTCAAAATCACAGGAAATATTTAAAACAACTTTGCAGGACAGTCTCAAATAAATACAGAAAACATCTAAACTAATCTTTATTATATTCCTTAATGAATCTAAAAGAAATTACTGTACCCTAGACTTACTTACACAGCAACAAGCAGGCAGAAGTTGTGAGTGGATGTTTCCAGGTCAAAGACAAAATACAACATGCCCTCACTCTCACTCAGAGTTCTTAAATTAATATCTCAAATATTGCTGTTGGGATACTTGCAGGATGACATCACTTTTGTCATCTGATTATCCCAGGTGAAAACATCCATTGCAAGAAACTGCCAGCATTTTAGCATCTCCCTGTGAAAAATACACATTTCTCAGATCTTTGCAACTAATGGAAGACATAAAACAATAAAATACTTACAAAACAATGCAGAAGGCATCCTAGTTCTAGACATCCTGTCTCCTTGCTGCAGTGAAACCAACTTTTATAGCACAATCATAAAACAATTTAATTTCAACTATTTTCTTGAAGTTTTGCAACTTAACCCTCTATATTCTAGTTCCCACTGTTAAAACATATACATTTACACATGTACAATAGTTTATATACATTTCTGCTCTAATCCAGCAGGGCACGCTTTAGTCACACATCCAGGCTCAGCACTGTAAAAACCCTGTTCAACACAAACTTCTGTACTAGCAGTTTAATATGCACATAACATACAGTTCTAATACATTTGTAAGACAAGCATATGAATCGTGTTGATATTCACAAATGACATATGATTGTTTACAAAATTCCAGATAACTGTGCTGGTAGTATCTCCTTCTGTCACACTTCTATATACATGATATTAATATTCACAAATAACATATAATTATTTACAAAATTCCAGATAGCTGGTCTGGCAGTACTTCCCTTTGTCACAGGGTTGATCTGCCCATTAATGAGATCATAGACAAAGTGAGTGCCTATGAGAGGAAGGTGATTAGCAGTATGAGGAAGAAACTTAAACATGATTTAAGTAATTTTCGTGCTGATCATGTTTTTTCCTGGCCAAGAACTGTGACAAGTGAGAAACTGAACACAGTATTGCCCTCTGATGCATCTGAAGGCCATGATGATATGGCCTTAGCAAAAACAGCACCAAGTAGTTCTCCTAAATTAACCACTATGTTCAGAGATTAATCTGTTTATACCACTCCCCTCAATGAGACCAGGTGGATATTAACCAAAGAAGGATGACTTCAGCTATGACCAGTTTTCCTTCTAACTATCAGTTGCTCAACAGTACTGGTCATAGATGAAGTCATCCCTGTTTCTTCTGTGGGGCAGGGTTTTCCGATTCTGCCACAGCCTTTCAAAACATGTGGGTCGGGTGACCGCTCACATTCACACAATCACGGGAGGGGGAAGTGGAAGAAGAGCCATGAAGAAAAGGAGAGCAACATTTTAAAGAGAATATGACACATGAGAGATGAATGCCGATACACAATATATCTATGATGGTGCTGTCTGAGGCAGAAGTGTTCATTTTGAGTAAAGGTTTATCTTTCATTCCATTGCAAGGTTGAGATGTGGTGGATGTTATTTTTGATTTGAAACTGTTTGCACAAAATATTATGCTGAAGTTACAGTTTGGTTTCTGACAAGGATGTTGTTTTATTTCATGAATCTAGTACATTTATTCCTGTCAATAATTGTATGTTAGAAGTGTTTTAAAAATGTGAATCTGATATAATGTGGTACAGAAAGGTAAAACTGGTCACAGGTTTGTTAATTTGTCACCAGAGGAGTGGCATGTTTTATGCTCCCTCATGAATGAAGTATTGTGATAAAATCTGCTGACAAGGGGACATGGTGGTTGTTGTGAACCGTGAATTTTACTATAATACTTTGAATGGTATGTTGTCCAGTAGTGAAACTTATAAATACATTTCTAAGGTTGAGTTATATGGTTTTATTAGCAGAGTTCATGGTTTGCTTTATAATGCCAAATTAGAAGGAGCTATTCCTGATGATTTGTACAGGTACCTAAAATTTGATTTACTTCTTGTTCCAATGTTTCAAGGTCTCCCCAAGATTCACAAGAACATGAGTCATCCTCCATTTAGACCTGTAGTTGCTGGGGGGGATGGTAACTCAATGAACCTATGTCCATTTATTTAGAGAAAAAGTTGAGGCAGATTTTGGACACTTAAGTTTTTGTGTTAAAAGTTACACAACAATTTCTTTTTGATTTGTATGAGTTTTCCAGGGATGATTTGTTTCCATCTAATTACCTTTTGGTAATACTTGATGTTGTATCATTATTTAGAGTAATTCCTAATCAGCAAGGTATTTTAATGGTCAAGGACTTTATTGAAATGAGTAGTGAATTGGATGCAAGGCAGATTGATCTTACTGTATTTCTCCTGAAGGTGGTTTTGGAGAGTAAAATTTTTACATTTGAGAATAGATATTACCACCAGAGGCATGGCGCAGCTATGGGCACACCTTGTGTCAATAGCTACACCAGTGCAGTTATGGCCATATGGAAATGCAGGTTTCTAGTGAGTTTGAGGTGGTGGGTCATCAAATAAAATTTTACCGCCAGTTTGTGGATGACCTTTTTATGGTTTGGACTGGTACCATAGTGGAATTAGATGAATTTATCTGCTACCTTCATTCCACTACAGACTTTTTGCAGTTCACTGCTACTAAGTCCTATACTGAAATATCCTATTTAAATATTACGGTGAAGAGGAAGCCAAGTAGTAACAGACTCATCACAAGTCTTTATAGGAAGGATTGTTATAAACTGACTTTTGTCCACCATAGCAGTATGCATCCTAACCATGTGTTTGAGAATGTGGTGAAGGGACAAATGTTAAGGGCCTCTAGGCTACATGTTAAAGACCAGGGTTTTGAGGAATTTATTGTGACCCTGAAGGATGATTTTGAGGATGGGGGTATAAAGGGGCTGAGATAGCTAAAGGTATATTTAGTGCCTGACAGCTTAGGAATGGTGTTGGGAGACCTTATTTTATGACCCTCCCTACCTGTGACCCACATAGGCAAGTTAGAAGGGACAACATCTTAAGAGTCCCTATGACTTTTTCCAATGACATAAATACGGTCAATGATGCAATTAAAAAGAACTGCCATATTTTAACTTCTGACTCATCTATTGAAGCATTAGTTGGCACATCTCCTAAGTTTTATTCCAGGAATATGCCAAATTTAAAGAGGTTGCTGTATTATCTGGATATGTTGGGCTATGGACAATGGGGAGAGGGTATCAAAAATGCAGCACTTGTAATTTCTGTCAGTATGTCAGAGAGGGCAATGAGTTTGTTCATCCACAGACAGGGAAGAAATATTTTTAAATGTTATGGCTAACTGTGACACCATGAATGTTGTTTATTTAGCTAACTTTGAGCAATGCAGCTAATTTTATGTTGGCAAAATCAGTCATTGGTTTTGTCAATGCATTAGGACTGAATATATTGTATAAATAAAGGTAACACTGTCAGTGACTTAGCTAAACATGTTCAGATGCAAGGTAATGCAGATAGGTATTCTTTTATTGTGTTAGATGTTATATATGAGAATGCTAGGCTAGGCAACATTGAAAATGAAACACAGAGGTGTTCTCATATGGGGTTAGGCTTAAATGAATTTATACCCTTTCAACCTGTTTTTAAAGCCAGAAGGAGAAGGAAAAAGTAATGCTGACCTCCTTTTGCTGGGTTTACTTTTTCAGTGAGTTCAGCTTTAACTATTTAATTGTTTTATTACTTTTAGTTTCTGATTGGTTTGTGTATTATGACATTGTTATATAAATGTTCAGTGAAGATGTTGCCTTGTTTGTTCGTATGAACCTTTGGTGTTGCTGCCCTACATTTGGTTTTGTTGGACTTTGTTTAAGGGCATTAACAGACATGGTGGACAGTGTAGCAGCGGGACTCAAACTTGACTACCATCCTCGAACACCTGTTACCAGGACTACAAGTGAAAGGGTGAAGAGACTAGTAAATAAGGATAACAACCCACTTTTAAGGATAAATTTATCATCTATGTTAACTACATCTACTGCAGAGACTGTTGATGGAAATGATACAATGCTGTTTGAACAAATATTTGTTGGACTGGAGAATGAGTTGTACAAACTAAAGCATTTACAGTGACAAAGGTTTCACCTTGATTCTTGCCTTTACCATAAGGTGGTTCCAAGAGGGCTACGTGTAATGTGTATGCCAACGTATGGTGAAAGTTTCCCAGATTTGCTAGCCCCTTGGTAGAAAATTAATTTGGACAATAGTTTCTCCTACATGCATTTGTTAATAGACTTTTTTCACCACAAGAACATCAACTTACAAGGTCTATTGAGATGAGACAGTCTGAGATAGAGAACCGTTTTAACAGCGAACAATATCTTACTAGAATGGGTGACTTGCTGTGCACATTAGCATCTTATGATTTTAAACTGCAACAAATAAAAACAAAGAAATTATTAAGGGACTATCGAGATTTTAGCTCAGGCAAAATATTCACCTGGCCCAAACATTGTTCTACTATATTTACTGATGACAACCATAAAATAATCAATCCTGAACCACTATTGAGTGATAACGCTGAGGCAGGCATAAATATCAATGGTGAGCAGTTGATTAATCCTAGAAACACTGTGAATGAACCTATAATAACACCATCCCCTTCTATTGAGGTTTCAGATACAGTGGTTACATCTGTTACATCTGTGGCCATGGGGAGGAACATCAATGAGACCTTGAGTTTGGGAACCAGACCAAAAACAACAAACCAATCAACATTTTTTTCAAAACATCTGGTTCCTATAAAGAAAAAAAAAACGAGAGAAGAAGTCACTTTATCAGCAGGGGAGCCAAATGACAAAAAACCTTGCTCTGACTAGAAATTATAACAATATTGTTTTTAACATTTCTAATGTTAATTTATCAGAGGCACAGTTACATGTTTTTAACAAGGGCATGAATTTTGTACCAAGCAAAGCTTCCATTTTAAGTGACATTGTGTTGGACTTAAGACTTTTCAGAAGGATTTTGCAGTTAAATTTGATGTTTGGTGACTGTGGTAACAACACCCAAGGTGAGTTGAAGAAATCTAGCTTGTTTGTACCTTCCTTGAATCCAACTGAGATATTTTAAGGACATGTGAAAGTGAAATAGCTACCTACATTAATAATAAACAAATTTATTTTATTTTATTTTTATTTTACATTTGTTAACCGGGGGTGTCTGACTGAGCCGAAAAGGCCCTTTTTCAGCAGTGGCCTGGGGAGAAAATCTCCACAAAGAAAAATTACAGACACATTTAGTTATTTAGACATGATCAGTATACACACAAATTACAGGAGACATGTTTTTACAGTGGTATGCGGCACATAAACAGTTACAGTGGAGAGAACAAACAAAAAATATTAATTTTAAAAATAAAGGTAATTAATAGATTTGTGGTGTACAGCTGAAATTTGGAACATAGGTAGAATACATACATAGTACACAGGTACAGTACATACATTGTAGATTAGCCAGTGTTTGTGAGTAAGATTGAAAACTATTATCAAGTGCTCTAGATTTTGTATGTATGTGTTATCCGCTTTCACTAGCCTAGGGAGCAATCATGGCACTGCCAACTTTCCTTGAGATGTTGCCTAATGAGGTATTTAAAGGAGGCTTTGGATGATGTGTTTTGAATGCTTGTAGGGACAGAGTTCCATTTTGTAGCCACTGAACTACTATATAGTGCATCTCCAAAGCTATTGTAGCTGTTGGTGACTTCTAGTAGTAGTTTGCTTGATGATCTAAGAGGCCTTTTGGCTGAGTGATGTTGTACTATGTTTTTGAGGGCAGGACACTTATTGGGGAGGTAATAGATAGAATGACAGAGGCAGAGCTGATTGTAGGTTAGGAGGTTGGGCAGTTCAAGCCAGTGGAGCTGTCTCAAAGCAGTACAGTGATGAGTTCTATATGAGCAATTTGCAACAAAGCAGGCAATTCTGTTATAGCAGGCTTTCATTTTGCTTAGTTCAGTTTTGTTGAGATTAGTCAGAATGGGAGATGCATAGAGTAGGGTGGATAGAAGTTGGGAGCGTGCAATGGCTGATCATGTGTTGTTGGTAAGAAATGGTTTGATATGGTAGAGCGACCCCAGTTTGGCATGTATTTTTTTAATAGTTAAGTTGAGATGACTATCAAATTTTAGGTGGGAGTCTATGGTTATTCCCAATAGCTTAGCCTTTGCCACTGGAGCAATTGGTGTAGCATTAGTGGAGTAGATAGTGAATTGACTGTTAGTGTTTTTGTTAGAACTGGTTATAATCATAAGCTTACTTTTCTTTGGATTGAGGATAAGTTGGGCTTTGGTAAGGTAGTTTTCAACGTCAGAGAATGCTAGTTGAGTTGTTTGCAGGATGGTGGGAATGTTTTGTGCAGCACAGATTAAGGTAGTGTCATCTGCATACTGAATTATAGATGCATGCTGTGTGGAGGTATGGAGGTCATTTGTGAAGACTGTGAATAGTAGTGGTCCTAAGATAGAACCCTGTGGGACCCCTATAGTTATGGGCAGCTGAGGAGAGAGAGAATCTTCCCATTTCACAGCTTGGTACCTGTCAGTTAAGTAGCTTTGGAACCAGGTAAGAGTGGAATTTGATAGATTATATTGGTTTAGTTTGTTTAGCAGGATTTGGTGTGAGACCGTGTCAAATGCTTTGGACATATCCACAAAAAGAGTTGACAATTGTAGGCCTTCATTTTTGAGACGGTTTACTGTGTCTGTGAAGCAGAGGAGGGCTGTAGTGGTACTATGGGCAGGTCTGAAACCATGCTGAGTAGGTAACAGGATGTTGCTGTCTAGGAGATAGTTTAGCATCTGGGTATGGATGCATTTTTCTAGAATTTTGGCCAGGGGGAGAGTAAAGCAATGGGTCTGTAGTTATTAAGTTCAGTGGAGGTCCCGCCTTTATGTATGGGTGTAACATAGGATATTTTCCAGAGTTTGGGCACATAGTTTTCAACAATTGATCTGTTTATGAGAGTGGAGACAGGGATAGCAATAGCATCTGCTGTGAGTTTCAAGAAATAGCTGGGGAGTAGGTTGGCTGCTGTTGATGAGGTTTTTAGTTTGGAGAGCATGCTTTTGATTGAAGTGGTGGAAACTGTTTTGAGGGTAAAGCTTGTATTAGTGTTATTTGTGTTGGGGGGGATAGTGAGGAAGGAACTGTCCTGTGATACTAAGGATAGAATTGAGTTCACAAAGTGGGAGTTAAATTGTGTTTCGATAGGAACTTTAGTGTCAGGGGTGGTTGGTTTGGGGTTAGCCTTTTGGGTGGATTTTAGTAGCTGGTTTACATTTTTCCAAAATTTTTGCGGGTTGTGTTGGTATTTAGTTTGTAATGTTGTGTAGTAGGATTTTTTTGTAAAGCCTAATGCATTTTTTTGCATGGTTGCGCAGTTCTTGGTACTTAGTTAGGCTTTGTGTTTCTTTGTTTTTTTGATAGTAAAGTCAGGCAGTGTCTCTGGACTTGAGGATTTGTTTGGTTTCTTTACTGAGCCAGGGGTTTGTAGAGGTTCTAACCTTGATTTTGCGCAATGGAACGACAGTGTCTAGGTGTTGTAGAAATGTTTTGTTGAAATATGCTACAGCCTGGTCAAGTGGGAGGGTTTTTAGGGGGGGTCCAGTCACAGTTACAGAGTAAAGTGTTGAGGACCTCAGGAGAGAATTTTTGTGTTTCTAGTGGATATATAGTTAGTGGTTTTGCATATGCTTGTTCTACTACGTATAAAGTATATTATGTTGTGGTCACTTAAGGTGTCTGGGAGACTGCCTGTGTGAGGGTACAATGTGGGGTTGTTAGTTAGGACCCAGTCAAGGATGGATTCCCTTTTAGATTTTTTATCACATCTAGTTGGAATTTGGACTAGCTGCTGGTAGCCATGGAGATTTATTAGATTACTTAGTGGTTCTGATATACAGGTGAACCAATCTAGGTTGAAGTCCCCCAGAATAAGGGTTTCTTGTGAGTATGTGGAAGAACACCAGAATAAGAAGTCTTCAAGGCTAGCAGGTGTATTACCAGGTGGAATATAGATCACAATTGTGGTGATAACCTTTTTAGGGTGAAGTTGAAGTTGTGAGATAATATGTCCCAATTATTGGGGGAGGGGTAGGAGTTTGGTAATTGACGGACAGTTAAGTTTGACTTGTACAGTAAGGCAGTTCCACCCCCTTTACGAAGTGGACTGTCTTGTCTAATGATATTGTAGCCAGTAGAGAGAACATCTGAGTTAGCTATGTTTTTATTTAGCCAGGTTTCTGTTAAAGCAACTATGTCTGGGGAGTAGTGTGCTATTGTGGCCTGGAGTTCAGGTATTTTATTTTTGATACTTCTAATATTAATATTTAGCATTAAAAGATGGTTGGTTTTGCTTCTGTTGTTGATTTGCCCAGGGATGAAGAAAGTGGGGATGTTATGTTCTGACATTTGTGTTGTAGCAGTTTGAGTTGGACAGGATGGATTTGGGCCTGGGTTGGGGTGGATATCCCCACTTATGGTGAGCCTGGAATTAAAATGGTTATACAGATGTTGGAGTTTGGTGAGGAGTGTGAGAAAGTATTGTGTTTTTTTGGAGTAGGAATGAGAGCATATGTGTTTAGTCCTGAATTGGTCCATTATGTAGTTCTTGAATAACTGTGGGCAGATATTATTATAATGTGTGGTGTCTGTATATGAGAGTGCATAATGCAGTGTTGTGCTACTAAGTTTAGGGATATTGCTAGAGTGATAACAAAGTAGGAAATATCAAAATGTAACTATAGAAGTGAAAGATGGTTTGGAATTATTAATGAAAAATAAGGATATAGTGATAGAATCCACTGATAAATGTGGCGCGGTGGTAGTAATGGATTCTGTATTTTATCATGAGAAGTTTGTGTGGTTGCTGGGTGATCGTTCAACCTATTCTTTCCTTTCTGCTCTGGACACAAGGGTAATAGTGAATAATTTAAAGCACTATTTAATTGAATTGACATATAACAGGTTACTAAATGATGAAGTGTTTAATTTTATATGAGTTGACTTTCCGGATATTTTCATGTTTAAGGCTTTACCTAAGATACACAAGAATGTAATGAGTCCTCCCCCCAGACCTATAGTATCAGGCAGGGGATGGGCTACTGAAAATGCTTCAATCTGGGTTGACTCTGTATTGAAATTAGTATTGGCTTATATACCAAGGATTTTAAGGAACACTGCACATTTTTAACAGCTCTATATGAATATTTACTGTCAGTAAATGATAGGAACTTTTTGTTAGTAACCTTGGACATTAATAACTTGTTCACTGTCATACCGAGAGATTATGGCCTTATGGCCATTGAATGTTTTTTGAAGCAAAACAGTCCATATGATGGAAAAGTGATTAGCATGGTTTGCAAGTTGACACAAGTGATTCTGGACAACATTTTCATGTATAATGGTTATTTTTATAGGCAGATTAAAGGAGTCGCCATGGGTACCCCATGTGCGAACTCCTATGCCAATATGGTATTAGCTTACTGGGAAGAAATTTTTTAACACACATCATGATTGGCAAGGTCATTTGTCATACTATGTATGATTTGTGGATGATGTGTTGATTCTTTGGAATGGCACACAAACTGAATTATCTAAGTTTTTAGATTACTTAAGAATCCACAACAGATTTTTTGAGGTTTAGCGTACATTCTAGACTTCCTAGATGTGTGATTAAGAAAAGATGAGGCCAATGTTATGCAGACATCTATATATACAAAAGCCTGTTGGAAGAACAGCCTCTTATCCTTTGACAGTATGCATCCAAGGAATGTTTTTGATAATAATATTAAAGGACAAACATATAGGATATCTAGACTGTATACCGAGGATAAGAACAAGAAATTGATTCCTTAGTTGCATGTTTTAGGTCCAGGGGTTATAAGGAAGCTAAGGTGGAACAAGTAATTGGTACTAGTAAAAAAAAACAGGTCCGTGAAGGTTAACCTATGGTACTCTGGAAACAAGACAACAAGGGCAATTGAGGATGCCAATAGGATTAAAAATAAACAACGGGTTATTTTAAAGTACAGTAATGATATAGGTGGAATATGTGATATTATATGGCAAAACTGGAAGATTTTATCAACTGATGATAAACTTATAGGGATAGATCCTCCTCATTTAAATGCAGTAAGAATTTGAAGGATATCTTATGTATAGAAAGGGGCCCAGAGATAAAAAATTACCCTAAGTCCATTCTACAAGGTGTCTTCCCCTGCAGAGATTGTAAGGCTTGCCCCACAATAATGAATGGTAACATATTTATTCAGCCATTGACTGGGAAATGCTATAAAATGAGATTTTATACAGATTGTCAAACAAAAAATGTTATATATTTAGCTAAGTGCAAATACTGTGACTCATTTTATGTAGGTAAAACAAATTGTCATTTGAAAGAAAGAATATTGCAGCATTTGTCAGCTATATGTATACAGAATATACATGCTTTATACCAACACATTAAAAATAATGTTGGCCCTACTTTTACTTTTTTAGCCTTACAGATTGTAAAAGTGAATGCAAGGAGTGGTGACCTAACAAACTTGACAGAGCTGCATGAGACACGATGGATCATTGAGCTTAGGGCAGACAGAAGCCCAGGCTTGAATGGTGTGCTACCTATAAAACCTGTGTTAAAAAGGCGGAGGCCCGATTACTGAAATGTGATTGGTTCTTTATTATTTAAATATCTTTGTGCAGTTTGTAGTGATGTCTGATGAAGGGATTACATCCTGAAAGCACTTACCGACTGTTTTATTTTTATTGTTTTATTAAATTAATTTGTTTTTAACCTGGTGGCTCAGATGTTTATTTCTCATTCATAGTTTATGTAATTGCAAGTATTTGAATAGACTCCCCCTCTTTACTGGTTTATTCAATCTATCCATCCATCCTCAACCCCTTTTTCCCATTTTGCACATGGGGTTGGGGTATCACATCAACAGTGACAATCATCTCGAGCCAAGGTTTATACTGACGGGTGGCTAGCCCTGCCTTACTGGTTTATTCAACTAATTAATATTAATAGATATGCAATCAAAATCTGGCATTTATATAAGAGAGAAAAAAAAAACACAGCTATAATAAAATCACACTTATGTACAAAATGTTATATATTTATATATATATATATATATATATATATATATATGTGTGTGTGTGTGTGTGTGTGTGTGTGTGTGTGTGTGTGTGTGTATATATATATATATATATATATATATATATATATATATATATATATATATATATATATATGTATATATGGATCTCGTACGATTGAGCGAAAGCTCAAACAACCAAAACCACATCAGCTGAACACACTTTAGTGAAAGTGCTTTTCACTGAAAAAGCACTTTCTCTAAAGTGTGTTTAAAAAATCTAAAAAATAAAAAATAAATAAAACACAAAACTCACGTTTATGCTGGGGGGCAAGCCCCTCTGTACCACCCCCCCACTTTTATATTCTTACTCTGAGATCACACTACAGTGGGGAAAAGGGAATATTCCCTTATCCCCACTGTGCTATGATCTCAACAACAGCCATCTTCCCACATTTTCACCCTTACTTAACCACACTTTCGTGAAAGTGCTTTTTTTGTGAAAAGCACTTCCGCGAAAGTGTGCTCGGCCTTTTCACTTTCAGTGAAACAGCCCTTCGTTCAATAGTACGGATATATATATATATGGGTCTACCTGATTACGCCAAAAGCTGAGAAGAACGACAACGAGATAACCGACACCGGAAGATCGACAACAGAGAAGACCGACAGTTCAAAATCCCGACGCTGAGAACACCAACATGTTAAGGTAAGTGTGCGATAGGGACGGATGTTAGGGTCAGGGTGTGGGTCAGTTAAGTGTGTGATAGTGATGGACGTTAGGGTAGGGTGCGGGTGAGGTAAGTGTGCGATAGTGACGGACTTAAGGGTTAGGGGTGGATTAAGTGAGTTAGGGTTAGGGTGCGGGTAAGGTACGTGTGCGATAGTGACAGACTTAAGGGTTAGGGTTTGGGTTAAGGTTAGTGTATATATAGTTGTGTATGTAAGGTTTAGTGTAGGTTTGTAAGGTTTTTGGTGTGTTTGTGTTGTGTGTGTGTTTTTCAGGAAAGTTATTTGTTTTGTTGATTGTCGGGCTTGTGGTTTGTCTGGCATGTGAAGTTTCGTGTTTCTGAACTTTCGGTTTTGTCGTGTCGGTTATTTCGTTGTCAGTGTTTTGGCATGTCGGTGTTATCAGGTAGACCCATATATATACATATATATATATATATATATATATATATATATATATATGTAGAGTTCCCCTTTACAATCCTGAAATACTGAAAGCTCGAATTTCAGTATCTCAGGACCGTAAAGGCAAAAATTAAAAATCTCGAATGTGCATAAGTGCGAATTCGAATATCTTGAGTCCGCGCTTATGCATTGCAGCAACGGGACAGAAAGTGTTTGGCTGGAATGTTTTACGGAAGTGAAGGTAAGTGAGTGTATGTGAGTGTTATTGTAAGTTGTGCGTGTGGGTTAGGGTAGGGAGGTGAAAATATGAGTGTGAGTGTTGGATGTGTTTGCATTTGTGTATGTGTGATGTGTGTGTGTGAGAGGGAGTGTGTAATGTCTGCGTGTGAGTAATGCATTTCTTTACTGTTAGTGCGATCTCGGAGTTGGTATATATAAGTAAGGGGGTGTGGGGGGTGCAGGGAGGCTTGCCCCCCTGCATAGATGTAGTGTAGGATTGTGTAGTTTGTGTTTTATGGGTTGAATGATGTGCGTGTTGTGTGGTGTATCATTTGTGAATGTTCGGGATTGTATTTTTCGTGTTTGCATGTTTCAGGATTGTGGGCTGTTCGACTTTATAGTTTCGAGATACTGAAATTTTAGCTTTCAGTATTTTGAGATTATAAAGGGGAACTATATATATGTGTATGTATATATATATATATATATATATATATATATATATATATATATATATATATATATATATACACATGTATAATACTTTGTTTCGTAGCTGTACAGAGCTCCTGAATTACTGTATAACACATAGTTTAAGACACTGTTATACTTGCTTGTCTGGTGGCTAGTTATTAGTGCTGATAAGGTCTTACTCATAATTCATGTTTTGTTTCTAGGCAGTCCCCCTCTAACTACCCCAGCTTAAGACTCTTCTGTCTGAAAGGATGTCACCCTGAGAAACTTTACCCTGATAAAAGAAGCTGAAGTCCAACCTGCAATTTGGATAAGGTTAATACAATGAATTGTACTAGTACCAAATCACTCTACCTATGTACTGTTTAATGCTGACCTGGGTCTAAAGGCACCTTTAGGCTGCTCCCCACTGTAATTTGGCTCCCTCCATGTTGTGTAACTTAGCATTTATTTCCTACACCCACGAATATACCCTGAACACAGTAAGTTTACCTTGTTCCCCTTCACCTAGCCCAGAAATTATACCCAGCAGCTCCTCATTAATTCTACAAGTGTCCATATATTTCGTGTAAGAAGAAACCAGTAAAATTACAGGAAAAAAGATTACTCTGGTGTAAAAAGAAAACAAGTAAGCCCAGGGAAATACCAGGAGTTCATATTAGCCCCGCTCTTTTCGCCCATACTGCGCTCGGGCTTGCTCGCTGCCCTCCCTGCCCCCAATTCCCACCTGTCCCCACTAGTGCTACATTTAAACCAAACTTAGCCACTTCCCTCTTGTTGAACACCAATCATTGAACTACCCTATCCCTGCACCCATTTCATTCTCTTCCATTATTCCACATCCTGTTAGCATAGTCATCCATCAAAATTGGGCTGTCCCCCTAACATAATGCAACCAAGTGAAAAAAAATACTAATCACCCTAATGCCTTTACTGTTTCTATTTTATCTTCGTACTGCCTACGAACAAATGATGATGCCACAGTGGTATGGTGGTAGTCTTGTTACCTCACAGCAAGAGGTTCTCCCGTTCAATTCTCTGCTGGGCTTGGGAGTGCCTTCTGTGTGGAGTCTGCATGTCCTCCCCATGGTTGGGTAGCATTTGAAAGAGATGCATGTGTAAATGGGCGTGCCTTTGTTGAAGGTTGAACATTGAGCTGGCACCTCAGTGTTTCATAAAAACAATACTGCCAGTCATTAGCGGACCGGAGTTCCTCTGTGGCAACCCCTTACCGGGAAAAGCCGAAAGACAAACAACAACTGCCTACGAACAAACACTTGACCATGGTATTCACTATCCAAATGGTCAAACAGACACACACAACTTTTCACATAACAACAAACACTTTGGCATCCTCAGCAGACCTAACATAGCACCCTCAATAAAATATCACCCCTGTAAAGCCACTAAACACAATACTAAAGACAAAGACTATATAAAACTCATAAACGAACTCTTAAAGCTTAGAATATCCTGTCACTATGACCTAACAACACACAGCGGCATCCATCCCAACCCTGGCCCACCCACACCCAATAACCTTGACCCCCCCACCACAACCCCCACAGTCAGACTACCCCTCTTCACTCCCACTAGTTCCATCCTAGCATTACACCTAAATATTAGAAGCATTAACAATAAGATTCCCAACTTGCACTCCCTCTTAGCAACCCACTCCCCAGACATAATATGTCTTACTGAAACCTGGCTAAAACCCAATACTACAGACAATGAGATACTACCCCCAGGATATAATATCCACTGGCTAGACCGCACCACAAGGAAAGGAGGAGGGATAGCAGTCCTTTACAAAAATACTCTAACTGTTAAAAGAGACACCATTCAACCACCCCAATTCAATAATGCAGAACTCCTCATAACCAAATTATAGATTAACCAGCACAAATGTTTATACATTGTCTGTGGATACATTCCACCAGGCAACAACATAAATACCCTAGAAGATATCCTGTACTGGCTATCCTATACCTATCCCCAAGAAACCATAGTTCTAAGAGACTTTAACATCGACTGGCACCCCTGCTCTTCCGAACCCTCCTCACTCCTATAAACTTATCTGGGTTTAAACAGACCATAACCTCTCCCACTAGGATAAATAAACCAGCCAACAGGGAAAGTATCCTAGACTAGATCCTAGTAAATAACCAACCCCAAATGTATACAGCTGGCACTCTCCCTGACAACCTTAGCGACCATTTTTTAACCTATATCATAAAACATAAAGTAGGAAATCCTCATCAGACCAAATATAAAACAGTTAGAAACAGAAAAAACCTTGTCACTGCAATATTCCTAAATAAACTACAAGCAGTTGACTGGTCAAAATTTAAAAAATTACCATTAGAAGAGGCTATAGCTTACTTTAACACTAAATTCCTAAGTATCCTTCATTCCCATGCTCCAGCACGTACAATAAAATCAAGATCAAATACAGCACCATGGCTCACTAAAGATACCAAATCTAAAATCAAAACTAGAAACAGTGCCTGGGCCAGCTGGAGAACAACCAAAGCCCCACACGACCATCTAAAATATCGTCAACTCAGGAATGACACAAAAAAAACTATTTTACTGGATAAAAAAAAGCTTCTACCACAATCTCTTACAAAAACACCAAAACAACCCCCAAAAGTTCTGGGCAGGCTTAAATCAACTACTTCATCCAGGTCATTCCACTACCCCAACCCTAGCTAACCTCACCCATAGATCCCCAGAGGACATAGCCGCACCTACTACAATTTTTTCACTGAAACAATCCAATCCCTAGCAAATCAGCTAACATCCACAAACTTAAACCAAATGCCTAATCTATCCACTAATCATATTGAATTTAGCTTCCAACCAATATCCACTAGTTTTATCAAAATTCTTTTAAAAAAACTAAAACCTACCACACTCGCTGCTGACCTCCTCCCTGCTGCAGAGTACCTACAGATAGCTGCAGATGCCATTGCATATCCCATATCCATCCTTATTAACAGAACCTTATCTGAAAACACTATCCCCTCCCCATGGAAAATATCCCATATCATCCAACTCCATAAAGGTGGTAGTTCTACAGACATATTCAACTATAGACCCATTACCATTCTTTCCCACTAGCCAAAATAATGGAGAAATGTGTACACAAACAACTAATGCAATACAATATAAATTACTATCCAACTCCCAGCATGGTTTCAGGCCATACAACAGTACCACCTTAGCCCTCCTCTCTTTTACTAATGCAATAAACCAAAACAGAAATGACAACAGGCTAACCTCTGCCCTCTTCCTTGACCTATCAAAAGCCTTTGACATGGTCAACCATAAATTCCTCATACTGTCTTTAAAATCTTTTTCCCTCAATAAGCACACTATCCAGTGGTTCCAGTCCTACCTGACTAGTAGACAACAGGCAGTACTATGGCAGGGTAAACTCTCCAATCATCTACCTCTCACACTCGGTGTCCCTCAAGGCTCCATACTTAGACCGCTACACTTCTCTATTTTTATCAACAACCTTCACACTGCTATCCCTAAAGCTACCTGTATTCAATGTGCAGATGATTCCACTTTGATCTGCTCAGCCACCTCCCCATCTGAACTACAAATCTTAACCCAAAATACATTTAACACCATTGAGAACTGGCTCACCAACCAGCACCTACTACTGAACCCCAGTAAAACTAAACTTCTACTCTTTACCCCCACTAGTAGATCTGCCACACTGTCATTCTCTGTCACATCTAACAATGGCACCACTATCTCCCCAGATCAACACACTAAACTTCTAGGGGTTATCATAGTCAACAATCTCAAATTTGAGCTACAGGTCAACAAAACCATACAGACCCTCAATAAGAAGCTAGGATCATTGTATAAAAACAAGACACGTTTAACCCCACTGGCTAAAACTGCAATCGCCCGATCACACCTACTGTCTACTCTTTTATATATCTCGCCTGTACTCTCAGACCTCAACAAAACCAAACTAAGTAAGCTATCCCATAGCTACAACCATATTGCCAGATTTGCCACTGGCTCCACCTATAGAACCCACCACTGCCAGAACCTGAAACAACTAGAGTGGCTAGAACTGCCCAGCTTAATACAATTCAATCAACTCTTAATAGCACTCAAAGTTCTGTACCACCCTGTGGATACCCCTTCACTAATAAATATTATTAAGCCATATAACAACCTAAGATCCCTACGGTCAGCCGATAAATTACTGGTCCAAACTCACAAAGCTAATAACTCAGCTGGTGAATCCCTGTTCTCTAACTTTGTTGGCAAAAGCTGGAACTCATTGCCAAACTATCTAACTTTACAATCCTCCAAAAGTCTCTTCAAAAAAACCACAAACAGCATCTCAGAGTGAACTGGCTACGCCCATGCACCAACCCTGACTAAGCTATAAATTGATAGCATAACCAGTAATTATCATTACATGTAACTATGCCACCTAGCTGTGTATATAAACTAACTTGTAACAGCGTCTGTCCATAAGAATTGTGAACTCCCTATTAGGGAACACTACATATCCAATGTATATAATGTAAATAATCTCTCTGTTTTCATATAGTCTATTGGTTTTGCTTAATTTCATGCATAAACAATTTATGCTTTGTCTCTGTGGAGTTTTGTTTTTCAACTTCTTGTATAATCAATTTATGTTTTTGTCTATGTGGAGCTTTTCTCCCCAGGCCTCTGCTGAAAATGGACATGTATCCAGTAGGACTATCCCGGTAAACAAATGTAAACTAAAATAAATAAATAAATAAATAAAATATACTTTATATATAACAGAATGAAATCTTCAACTATGGATAAAACTTTTGAAACAAATAAAAATTACCTAATGATAACCCTAAAACATTCTACCATGGAATAATGTATTCCTAGTTTGTTGAAGAAGATTATAAAACCCTCCATTAGACTAACAATGCTTAGCTTATGCTTCTGATTCATATTAATGTGTCTCATGTTTTTAGTATTCATCATCTTAAAAAAGCCTGTCAGTGAGTTATTATGGATAAGAAATGTTAAACAGGCATTCATAATCTTTATTATAAGTTGATCAAACTGAATATCTCTACAATCTTCTTTCCCTGTACCTCACATTATCTCCCTGGTATACTACAGCACAACTTTCCTTGGTGCTATTGCATGTCAAGTATACTAGCAGAAGCAAACATTCAGAATGTTTGAATGCAATTCACTGTTTGTTATTTAACTTGTATTCTTTGACATCTTAGCATATGATTGAAGATATTATGATTATTTACTTTTAGACAGGAAGAAATAACCTGGACAGTTCTTAGAATTTTCAGAACTCCTGCAGAATCCCAAAGATGCTCCTGAATTTAAATTGTTTCAAGCTGGTTTTCATGATAAGGGCCTGAAAATGAACAGTCCACCGGTTACAATTCATATAACAACACTCGCAAGTGAATTATTTTAACCACTAAAAAGGTATTGTATTTAAAGAAATAACATATAATGATTCAGTAAGCACTATTTGTTTGAGATGTTTAATATAAAGCAGGTTGTCATTTTTTAAGGGAGACATAGCATATAAACTTGTTTTAAAAGAATGACAGTTATATGTGAGCCAGGTTTAACTTCTAAAAGTGTACATGTTACTCTAATTATTTGATATCATTCCAATAATAATTTTTATATATGTAAAGAGCTATATATTTTATACTTTGTTTATAACATAGCATGTCTTTTCTGGGTGCTATTGCATGCCATGTATGCTATCAGTAGCACACTACTGAACCATTTTAAGAACCCAGAATGTAAGTTAACATGCCTTTTTAGTATCATTTGTTGCATCTTGTTTTATAGTTAATATATCAGAAAGTGTGCCACCTAACATACGTTTCATTATAATAATGATTAACATCTATGGTATTTTTCTCATATGGGAGAATACAAGCCCTATTGAATTCTTTAATGTTGGTCTCCCTGTTACTTTCAGTATCTGTGCCGGTCTCTATACCTAATAATGGTTTATATTTTTTACCCCATTCACTACCAACATATGATACTGCAGAATTTACCACTGATGAAGGGTAACTCCGTTCCTTAAATAATTTGCCTATATAGTTCAATTCTTCCCACATTTCATTATAGTCTGATGTCATCCGAGCTGCTCTTATACATTGCCCTTTGACAATGTTTTTCTTCTGAAAATTAGGATGACAACTGCGATATTCCAAATATGAATTACTGAAAGTGTTTTTCCTAAAAATTCTGGATTTGAATCCAGTGCTGCTATGAGAAATATAAGTATCTAAATAAGAAAGAAGGAAATGGACAGGTTTATTAATAGTATTAGGAAATATGCCAAACTAGAATGGGACAAAATTTCTCTAATTGGTGAATTTATGAGTATAGTATTAGATTATAATTTTATATTTTTTGAAGGGGAGTATTTTAGGCAATGCAGTGGAGTAGCAATGGGAGCTGCTAGTGCTCCAATTTATGCTAACCTAGTCTTGTTGGACTGGGAAGAAAATACTATACTCAATAGTAATTGGATGAAGAACATCAAATGTCATATTAGGTTTTTAGATGATATTTTTATCTTGTGGGAAGGGGATGAGAGAACAGTGGTAGAATTTGTAGAATATTTACACACTACCACCTCCTTCCTTAAATTTACATATCAAACTAATAAAAAAGGCATTTCTTATTTAGATACTTATATTTCTCATAGCAGCACTGGATTCAAATCCAGAATTTTTAGGAAAAACACTTTCAGTAATTCATATTTGGAATATCGCAGTTGTCATCCTAATTTTCAGAAGAAAAACATTGTCAAAGGGCAATGTATAAGAGCAGCTCGGATGACATCAGACTATAATGAAATGTGGGAAGAATTGAACTATATAGGCAAATTATTTAAGGAACGGAGTTACCCTTCATCAGTGGTAAATTCTGCAGTATCATATGTTGGTAGTGAATGGGGTAAAAAATATAAACCATTATTAGGTATAGAGACCGGCATAGATACTGAAAGTAACAGGGAGACCAACATTAAAGAATTCAATAGGGCTTGTATTCTCCCATATGAGAAAAATACCATAGATGTTAAGAACATCATTCGTGACAACTGGAGTATATTAAAATGTGATACAGAAATTTATAATTTATTGGGGGATCAACCTACGTTTGTTCACAAGATAAGTTGTAACATTAAAAAGAAATTACACAAAGGTCATGTATTTAACAAACCCCCAAAGACTGGCACCACTAAATGTGGTAGATGCAATCAATGTTTTGCTATTTCAGAGGAACATTCCAAGATTTTGGGAAACAGGAGTCATACATTAATAACCTTTGTTAAGGGCAATTGTCAAACAAAAAATGTCATATATTTAGCTATGTGTAATACATGCCCTGGATTCTATGTAGGAAAAACTGAACGTAGATTGAGGGAAAGAATATATGATCATACATAGGCTATTAAAAAGGGTGATATTAATAATGCCCTGTTTAGGCATACAAGGGATAGCCCTGGTTGCTCAGTGTTTAAAAGCAATTACACCACACCAGAGAGGGGGGAATTTAAAAGCATTATTAAGTGAGAAAGAGGTGAGGTGGCAGATATTGTTGAATGCCACGCACACACCGGGAATAAATGAAAGTATAACAATAAAACCAATAATTGAGGTTAGGATTTGATACAGATAGCTTCCTGTATCAATCATTTGTGTAAAGGAAGTGATGTAAATGAAAAAATTTTTTACACGTAATTGAATGGTTGTCATTGGTCAAAGTCTACTATTTAAGCTGGTAAACATTTTAGAAGTTGTTCTGATGAAGTCTAATATTTTTAGATGAAAGCGCTCAACTTGTATTTATTTTATTAAAAACTTTTGCATTGAATACTCTTCAGCGGATTCTTGTGGTTTCCACAGTGTTTTTTTTCTGGTTTTTCGTATTAAGGAATTGAGTCATACTGTCTCCCTCTTTTTTTTCAGGAATCCTATAAATCCTGATGTTATTCCTTGTAGATCTGTTCCCCAACTCTCCTATTTTTTCCCTAGAATAAGTTGTTTTATTTCAGACGAAATTCCGTGCTATTCTCATTTTCAAGTAACCTTCCATCAGTCTCAGACATTGCCTCTGCTGTACTTGAGATTTGTGATGATTGTTTTAGAGATTCACTCAGCACTTCAACTTGTTTTTTACATTTTGCTTTCTAATTTACCTGTCTGTACAGATAACTCATTGACGTTACTAAGTATAGCCTGGATGTCTTTTTTCATTGTACTGTTTTGTGCACTGGGTTTAGAGTGGCTCATTCGGAGACAATTAGTTCTTTCTAGTTTTCTTGACAGGAAAAAGTTATGAAAAGTGTTTCAAATTTGTTACTTTTGTAGTAAATCTTTCAGCAGATGTTTAACTATAAATCCATCAAGTTTTGAAATGTTCTATTTGAGTTTTAATAAAAATCCTGTCAGAGATGTTAAAATGAAACAGAGTTAAAAAAAACAGTACTTTTAACTGCTCACCATCTTGGTCACACCCCATAGACAAGGAATATTTGACATAAATGCAGTTCAGGTACAGAAAGTACTGACAAGTTACAATTCTGTGGTGCTATACAATGCATAGGGTATAACAAGCATTTACTAAAACATGAAGTGATTGATAGTAGAAAAGGGTCAATTTATAATCTTTAGATATCATTAGCAATTACCATACATATGTACACATTCATGACTGAGCACATTTATCATACATATGCATACATTCATGACTGCCCACAATTATCATATATACAGTATGTACACGTTCATTACTGTCCACAATTATCATACATATGTACAGGTTAGTGACTGTCCACAATTATTATACATATGTACACATTCATGATTCTCTACAATTATCATACAAATGTACAGATTTGTGACAATCCATAATTACACATATGTACACAATCATGGCTAACCACAATAATCGTGCATATGTACAAGATCATGACTGTCCACAATTATTAGGAGGATGATGGTCTGTGCTACTTGATATCCCACTTAGCCTGTGTCAAAGCAGTGATACTTGTACTCCCTATCAAGTGATTAAAGGAACTGTTTTTTGAATGTACTTAATTCCTGTTGTTTCCAAATATTTTTAGTAGGGGAAGTCCATGCTGTGGGTGCAAGTGCCGAGAATGCTATTTCACCTATTGCTTTTATGAAATATGGTCTATATAGGCACTCAAAACCAACAAATTTGTATAAATCATTCTATAACATGTATATATTCATGTGACAAAACTGAAAACATCCCCTTTTCCCTTTTTGCATATATTTTTTTAATTCTTTCACATTCCTTTTCCTAACCCTTACTCTAGTAGCAATTGACAACTCAGCTTTTTCATCAATGTCACTCTGCTTGGACTCAACCAGACAAGCAGACCTATTTGTAGTTATAACCTTAGAAAATATGAAAACCCTTGGCAATTACTTGCTCAGCAGTATATCAAAAATCAAAACTATGTAATGTGCAAAATACCAATGCAACTCTCTTAAAACATAAAAATAAATGTTATGTTTTAAGAGAGTTGTTATACGTGCTGTCACTTCCTGGCTATGTTTCTGCTTTGGTATTTTGTATATTACATATATTTGTAGTTATAATTTATTGTTCAATGTTTATTCAATTTCCCCTTTTCTAAAATAACTGTGTTGTTGTCATTGTTCACTTTCATAATCTTTCCCCTCTTAAATGCATTCATTATCTACATCATCAGAAAAAGATACCTCATTTTCAGATAAAACAATTACTCTGTTTGCATGTGATCTCCATCTTCCTGTTCCATTTTATTTTCTTTTTATTTTCCTTCTCCTTTTCCACTATCTGCTACTCTGGCCAATCAACCAATTAACAGCCTTCTTTAAAGCATATCTGAAGTAAAGCTCCCACATCACCCCCACGGGGAAGCACCTGTTCTTTTTCAGAAGAGTTAGACTTTAGCAGCCAGGCATTTTACCACATTGGTTACTTAAGCAAAAACCCACGCCTGGGTGTGGGTAATGCTGGATTTACCCATGGTTGGTGTGGTTTGGTCACGAGGCAAAGCCCGAGTGGCCAAACAAAGACAACCGTGGGTAAATCCAGCATTACCCATACCCAGAAGTGGGTTATTGCTATTATACAATGACATTACTTAAGAAAGAAAATACTTACTTTTCTTAAATAATAACATTGTATAATGCCTTCATGCTGCCCTTCCACAGCTGTCTGGTATTCTGCGGCAGTCCTGATGTACTGCGCATGCATATGCTTATGCAGTACATCAGAGCTGTGTGTGGAAGCAATGGAGAAAGCAAGGTCTCCATTGCTTTTTAGAAAGTGTCTCGCTATGTTGAAGGAGTTTAACATAGCGAGACAGCTTTAAAAAAAAGCAATGGAGATCTTCCTTTCTCCATTGCTTTTTTTAAAGCTGTCTCGCTATGTTAAACAGGACAGCTTTAAAAAAAGCAATGGAGAAGGGAAGATCTCCGTTGATTTTTTTAAAGCTGTCTCACCATGTTAAACTCCTTTAACATAGCGAGACACTTTCTAAAAAGCAACGGAAATCTTGCGTTCTCCGTTGCTGCAACAAAAAAAAAAAAAAGACTTATACTAATGGAAAAAGTCCGGGCGACCGAATCTTTTTCCATTAGTATAAGTCTGATTTACAACGTGCACATTGACCAATCAGCGTGCACGTTTTGCAATATTAATGGGGGTGGTTGTATAATTTACATTTGATAAAAAATCGTTCACTAAATGAATGGCACTGCCACAAAAATGCATATCGTAGGTCACCTGTATACGTCAAGATCCTGCTTTAACCATTCATAATACCAGCACATGCTCTAACTTATTCTCATTCACATGTAAAGTTGCACATACTTCTCATATCTCATATCACAATTTTTTTCCATCTATTTTCTTTTTAATACATTCTAGTGAACCACATTTATCTTTTAAAAAAAATCTTTTAGCTTCTGCTCAGAGGTATCATCACCCATGAATTGTAAAGTCACTATTTTTGTACATTATGCTAATGTCTGAGAAAATCTAATCATTCCAGGGGAAACAAGTTCCTTTTACTCCCAAGCTTATTCAAAAATGAATCAAATAATTTAAAAAAAAGTTATGTCAAAAATGTCTTGCTACCCAAATTAATTAAGAAGTGTGCCATAGCTCTCAACCTATTTGCTCAAGAACCAGGTACAGAGCCAGAAATAATGGTGGGGCAACAACCCCAAATCAGGGGAAATATTTAAATATTACTGGAATTTGCTTAACACATTAACAAAACAACAGATTTTGGATCTACAAGCAATTTTCTTAGACGTATGAAACTCTGAAGTTTGGCATTATTGGCTGACTGTGCACCTTTTTGATTTAACAGAAAATTAAAAAAATTATGAGGGACAAGGCAATTTACGTTACCGGTCACTTCTTCAGCTGGTGCCTCTGTTGTGTAGGTATGCAGACAATGAAATGATGGCACTGCATATCCAAGGACCAGTTGCAAAACAGTGGAGAAGAAGGAAAATGAAAAAGCCATCATGTTTGGTTAAATGGTTTGCTAGAGGAACTCCTGTTTTATAATCACCTAAGAACATGTTAATAATGGGATTGCTGGAATGCATAATTCCTTTTCTAACTGATGGTAATGTCTGGCTGTCTGGTAGTATAAGAAATCATTTGGAGCAGAGTTTTGTAACTTAAAGTAGCTTCTATCATGTGAGCACTGAAAGTCAGTTCTCTAAGACTGAGCAAAAAAAAAATAATAATAACAAAAGTAAGTGGCAAAACCAACAGCACAGCTTGTTTGCAAGATTCTTTGGGTTATAGAAAAAGGAAGACAATGTTGCCAGTGTATGCATTTCTACTAAGCACCTTCAATTCTGTATAGTTGCACTGGCTGGCTATTGATAGAACTTAAACTATATATAAGAGGATATTTCTATTTATTTTCAGTCAGGCAATTTATTAATGTAGACGAAGGAGGGAGCTAAGACCATGTGGCCATCATCCATAGCTGCACAAGAATTTTTCATCAGGTCATGCTTTTCATCAGGTCAAATATCCTCCAGGCCAGTCTTGAATGCTGACCTTGAAATGTATGCAGACATGATCCCATTGGTGACTCACACCCTCACTGTCATTGTGTAATGTGGTATCTTCACACAGGCCCAGCCAAACACTTCTGAACTTGGAGATAGCTTTCTTGTCTCCACCAACAAATGTTCTTGCAGTGCAAACTCCCAATTATTTCCCATTCTCGCCCACTTATTGACTTCCCAGGTTCTGAGTCTCTTAAATGAACTCTGGTTGCTGGCATGAAATTCATCATTGCCAGAGACACAGCCTCTATTTTAAATGAGACAACTTTAACTCCCCATCCTTTGTTGCAGGAAGGAATACAGCTGCACTAAAAGTAACAACCCCAACCAGGACCACCAGAACTAAGAACATAAATAACTTCCATTAGCTATTCACTGTTAATTCGATCCCTCATACTAAAAACAAATAAAACACCTGACTAATTTAAAATTGATTAATTTCCCTACTTAAAGAGTCTGTAACTTATAAAGGAAAATATATGGTTTTGAAGTTCCTTTGAGGGAATAACAGTGTATAATATGAGAGGTATGCTTTGCTGTGGCCTAGTAAGGAACTGCCTGACACAGTCTAAATACCAGTTCAAACTATACAGCTATAAGTACATGAAAAACTAATGTACTGCTGAAGTTAGGTGAGACAAGAAGAACAAAACTAAAAACTTTCAGGAATTCACATGATCAGATCTTAAGAGTTTCTGTGACATCCCTGCTCTGGGCCACTAGTCAAGGAGTCTGAATCCTCACCACTGACACCAGTGAGGGGCATTCACTTGGAGCAAAAATAGATGCACTCAGTATTTTCAGATGCAGCTCTCTGCACCATGCACAATTTCCCTTAAGAGCACACAGAGAACACACTCAGTCTGGGGGCTGGGTTTCCCTGTCTCTCTCCAGACCCCAATAAGACTCCCTCACTGACACAGCTGTAGAGTTGAGTCCTCAGCCACTCACTGACACAGCTGTAGAGCTGAGTCCTCAGGCTAGTGTTCCAAGCCAAGTCCTCCACCACCCTCTGTGTGAAACCAGTGCTCTGTGTCCCTACCCCAAGTAGCTGACACACATACACACACACACACACACACACACACACACACACACACACACACACACACACACACACACACACACACACACACACCTGGGTAAGGCTGGCACAGATTTACCAGCCATGCTCCCTTGTGCCCAGTCTATAAGGTAGGTACTGCCACCAGAACACTCCAAAGCCAGCTATTCTAAGGCTCTTACAAGGGTAGTCATTTATAGTGAGTAAAATTAATACTAATACAAATGGTAGTGATTGACCAATGCAGCAAGGCTTTCAAGAGTGGCCACGGTTTCACCACATAAATATAAGTACTCTCAAGGGTTAAAATATTCTCTAAAAGACCAGCCACAATGAAAAGTTTAAATATATTTAATAATAAATAATAAAAGAAAATGAAAATATTAAATATCTATTTAAAATAAACATGAGAGTTTCAGTCGCAATAAATATTGAAAATAACACAGATGGAAAGATTCACACAGATACAGAAAAACAATACTTAACTAATCTCACTATATTTTCCTAACTTATCTAAGGAATTATTGTTCCCTAGTTCACGTACTAGAGCAAGGCAAGATGAAGTGGGTGAGTGGTCCTCCTTTATCAGGTTTCAAAAACAGACTGCCCTAAGGCGTTTGTCTCATCTAGTATTAAACCATCATTTCACTGCTGGATTACAGAATAACATCACATACATCTGGTCATCTGACTCTGGTTCCCTCACTATCCTGCTTTACTAGAAACTGAACCAGAATCTAGCACATAGGTGTTACCATACACACAGGTAGAGCTTTGCTGAGATGTGTTATAGCATCTGGATGCTATAAAACTATTTCAAAACTTCCACCCTTCCAAGGTAGCAATTAGTTCACCCTTAAGGACAATACAGTAGGATTCCTAGTCCTAGTTTTTACAGACATTTTGTCTCTGACTGCAATCAGAAAATGGTAAGATGCACTTTTTATGGCCTAAACCACGTAATTAAATTTCAGACTGTTTTTCAAAGTTAGCTGGACTGAGATTAACCTTTTCTCTTCCTGTATCCTTTGTTACAATATATTCATTTCAACAGTTACAATACAGTCTGTCATACAGGTGTATTTCTTTTCTATCCAGCAGGACCTACTGTTGGTACATTTTTAACACAAGCAGCTTTACAAATACATTTTCAACTCAAGCACCTGTACAAATTAGTTTGATATACAAATTACATATAATTCTTTACAAAACTCCAGCTATCTATGCTGGCATATGTTACACATCCACTGCCCTACTTCTCCTGGTAATACATCACAGCTGGTAATATATTCACATAATCACAGTTTCTACAATAGAATTTACTTTTCTTCATTTGAACCAGCTTCTGTTTACCTATGTTACAATGAATCACTGCACTAAGAGTTAATATTTCACTGATATTTTCATTCAGGAAACACAAATCTTAAGTACAACAAAAAAGAAAAAAATATTTTTGCAGAGGTAAATGCCTTTTGCACAAACCAAGTGTAGGGCTTCCACCCTTACACCACCCTTATATATACAGATTCTATGGCTGCACTAGTATGGGAAAAAGTGAAAATCCTCCACTGTAGTAAACCTGGTCCAATACAAGTCAAAGTGGTTTCAACCAACTAGACTGGAAAAAACATAATGTAAAGCCACTTACTATAATTCTATTCTTTCAAGTGTAGGCCAGCCAGACCCCCCCTTCTGAATAAAATGCTTTTCAAGAGTTCCTCTTATTCCAGTGCCAGAAAAGGTTGAGCTGTTATTATGATGGGGCCACTACAAGGCTCACTACTGCTTTGTTGTTATATGCAGACTTTGTTCCCTGTTAATAAAACTTACTAGTTGAATAAAATTTAAACAGAAAAAATGTCATCTGAAGGGCAGTAGCTTTTTCATAATCTAAGATGCTAAGCATAAAAAAGAAGAGCAGCAAGCCCTTTGTTGTTTTTTATCGGTAGGCAGTAGACATTAAATTGAAATGGAATTTTAGTTCATTTAGCACCCAGCCTGCCTTTCCTCCATTGATCTTCCTTACTGTCTAGTTTGTGAATCAACAAAGCTGATAACTGTGTGGAGAGTGAAGCTGGCTTGCTGTATTTCTAGCTATCAAATTATAGGCTTCTAGTATAATATTTTTAGTACATATGTGCAAATTTAATTCTGTGTTTAGAAAATATGCAATAGAAAAAGGGCATGTATCTCATTAGAGTTAGCAACACATACGTTATGTATACAAATTAGAAACAGTTTTCTATCCTATGTGGGTGAACTGTGGTGGCCAACAGTGTGGAAGTCAGTGTGCAATTCCAAAAATCCTGGCTTCTCTTTTGTTTAGCTTTATATTTGAAAAGCCATACTTTAATCTCTCCATACTTAGAGACAAGGCTTTTGAACTTGAAAGTAATTTCTCTGAGTGGTTTCAGCTCTGAAAACGTAATGATAAATTATAAAAATGAAAAGACTGCTGTAGTCATATTCTGCCAAGAATAGGCATGCTGAAAAGGAGAAGTCACTTAGTTACCCAACTCTTCAAAAAACTTCAACAGTTTGTACAGTTGCAACAAAGAATAAATTGACAGTGTCTTATATAAACACCTGGGAAGGTGAGTATCACATCTTTTTATGAGCGTAGCAATGTTATCTACTTTGACTGATTCAGGGAGATCAATTTTAACATTCTTCCTGTCTCTCTTCTCCCTCCTATATCTAAACTTCTTGAAACAGTATTTGTATCACAAAGAGCACATCAGTATTTTATTCTTTTTGCTTATGAGCAGCATGGGATTGAGCTGGGCACAGAGACAGCAGTCCTGCATTACATTTACTTGTTAACTGCATTTATAGGAACATGGAGAAATGCCTACTTAATTGGGTACAATTAACAGACTAAAATTGCAGTCGACATACCCCATAACGTCATGCTTCCTCAACTATCTAACCTTAGATTGCAGTCCAACTCTATTACCTGAGTTTAAAGTCACTTCATCAACAGTAAGATGAGAAACATGGTCACTTCTTCCTCTGCCTCCTGAACTGAGTTCCATCCACACCCTAAGGATCACTTTTTAGACAATTATTTTTCTTTCGATTGACTCTCTTTCCTTGGGCCACTTTAACACGTTAATTTTGATAAGCTGTTCAGAGAGAGCCTACATAGTATTATCTGTTCTCTACTAATCAATAACCTTGAAATCACTGACTCCTAATTTTCTGACATGTAATATTGCATCAACCTCTCTTCAGTGCAACAGCGACCTCCTTCAAATGCTTGTTTAAATCTAGACCCTGCAATTTTATTTACCCTTTATATTGACTCATCAAAAATAAAAAAAAAAAAAACAAGTCTCCTCTGTCTCCATATGAGACATCATAAAATAACTTATTGATTCTCAGTTATAATGCAAGTTGGCTATAATGGTTTGCGCTTCGGCTACTAATATCTGCAAGCCTAATGTAAAGACACTAAATAGATATAGTCTTCTTTACCCGCAGACTGAGCACCATTACACCACTGTACAACCCTTTTCTGAACTTAAAGATGGATTTATTTATTTATTTAAGTTTGTTTACCTGGGTACAGCCTGGGAGGAGAAATTCACATAAAAATAAAATGCAACTGACTCACAAACATGAATTAATTACAGAAGGTACATAGTCCAGCAGACAATTAAAATGAACAAATAATTGTTAGCAGAGGAGAAAAACAAGTGTTTATTCACTTTAGTGGTAAATATGGGAGGTAAATAGCAAGTGAGAAGAGAGAGTGGAAGTAGAAGTGATGTACACGAAGGAGGAGATAGGTGGTGTGTCAAGTGGAAAAGTACTTGCAGCCAGAGTGCTGACAAACGTGTTTTTGAGCTGTGCTCTGAAAGTGAGTAAAAAGGAGATTTCTTTTAGGTGGAGGGGAAGAATTGCTAAAGTCTGAGTGCAAGAATGGAGAAAGCCATTCAGTACAATGCAGTTTGGATTGGGGGGGGTCTAGATTGCGGGAGCCAATTAGTTGAGACCCTAACAGTAGCTTAAGTTTAGTGAATGACATACACTAGGAAAGGAATATCCTTTCAAAGAAACCACCTGTACTTGCTTTCGGGATAATGGTTAGCTTTGCAATCAAGTATTTACAATAGAATACATTTATATTTGCTTACATTTATATATCAGACAATGAAATTTAAATTTTCCTTCTACTTTGATGGTGCACAAATTTGTTTTACTATTTTGCATTGTATACTCCTGCTGTTGCTCACAGTTTTAAGATGATTTGTTCAAATTCTATTGTCTGTATTTTGACTACTGTATTCATTCTATCCTTGGGTAGTGGCTGAAAAGGGTCTGATTGACCAGGCCACTTAATCAGTTATCAAAACTGAAATAAATAAATATATGGTTCTACTGCAATAAGTTGACACATCGCAATGCCAACAGCAGGAACTTCAGTTGGAAAAGGTTGACATATGCAGGTTGACAGTTGTGCTAGATTGACAATCCCTGGGTGAGAGAATATTTCCTTTCCCTGGGTTTATGCTGTCTCACAGTTAGTATATATAATTAGCAGGGGGTGGGGAGCACAGGGATGCTTGCCTCCCATAAAAATTTCATTTTTTTTGGTTGCAGATCCCCATGTATTCCATTTATTTGCTTTCCTGAATTCTTAAGTTATTGTAATTTTCACCATTGGCTTATATGGGTTGTGTTAATTGCTTAAGTTTCTTTTCAGTTAGGTTTTATATGCTTTACATAAGTTACTATGAACAGAATGTTCCATGAGTGACTTTGCACCTTATTTTATGTGCTCATTGTGTAAGCATTTTTTTTAATATATGGTTGGTTTGATACAATGTATCTACACAGTATATGATGTACATGTTGTTGTCTATCCCTTTATTTGGGTCTTACTGTTAGATTGTAGATAAATAGATACATACATAGATACACACATGCATACGCACATACATAGGTAGATAGAAATATACAAGTCTGTGTGTGCGCATGTGTGTCTGTTTATTGTATATAAAAGAAATATGTTGACAGCGTATTATAAATTCATGTATCATTTTTCAAGATGTAGAGAATATTAAATATGTATATGCAATGTTTGTCATCAGAACATTT
>NC_056746.1:651562729-651585229 GCF_019279795.1 Protopterus annectens
AGACAAATGAAAAGGGGAATTGAAGGCATTGAATCATACAGCATATAAGATGGGAATAGTAGAAGGAAAACCCTTGGAGACCCCGCCATACAAAGGATTATGCCCCGCAGTGGGCTTAAGTTTGTTAAATATAGGCTCAACTGGCTCCTCCAAGGAAGAATATGTTTTTACTCCACCCCAACCAACTGCACCACCTGCTTATGAAATAGCAGGCCAGGCACAGGTGCATGACTCACTGGCTCTACAGCAGGTGTGACAACCTGCCATACTCCAGCCTGTCTGACAACCCACCGATGATACTGTTCAACAACCACAGTTGCTGCAGGGTTCTGATCAGCTAGCACCTGCAGTAAGTGATTCCCAAGTTACATCTACATCTAATGCCATGGCTGGTCAGAGCACAGGCCAGCTCAACCCCAGACTCTGGCTTAGAGATGAATCAACACCTTATACTGGCCCAGCAATACACACTAGATCTAGGGATCTGAATTTAAGGCTTTTCAAGTTTTTTTTAAGGGTGACAAGAAGCAGGGCTCAAAATCCATACAATTTCCCAATTCTCATTGATACCAGAAAAGGATATTTAAGACCAGATAAGTTCAATCCTGACTGTGATCAGGACACTTCATCCTCATCGTCTAAGAAGGATGATGAAAAAGTGTATTTCCTCTTACAAGAAGTGCCATATCCTGCACATGGTAGAGATGAGACTGCTCCTTCTACCATAACCATCACTACGGCATGGTTGGCAGTAGATTTTCAAGCAGTCATAAAGTCACTTGCCCATATGGTCTAACCCAGCAAAATACCAATGGATTTTGGCTTGTTATATCAGTCTTCAAAACTCTACTATTGAAGAAGTAAGGCGGTATTGCAATATGCTGTCCCAGCTGATCTTTAAAAATGAATATGGGACCATAAAAATGTCCCAAATCCCATTCCACAGCATGGAACAACAGGAAATGATGGCTTCAAATCGGTCAGGAGCCATATACTCAACACCATTATGGTTATCTCTCCCCCCTTCCCAACTGGTTGAAGATTAAGGCCATCCAGCAATGGGAAGATGAACCAGTGTATTCCTATCTGTCACACCTTACTGGCACTTTTGAAGCCTACTCAAGGTATTCTGAACCATCGGAAGGTCCCACAGCCTGCAGGCTTTCCACTACTTTTTACCCCCGGTTCGAGATCAATTGAAGAAGGTGTGTTTGAATTGGCCCAGCCTAGGCTTGTACTAACTAGTTACCCAGCTGCAGAATCTGTTTGAACTTACATATGATCTTTTCCTTTGGGCAGCAGGGCTGAGGAAGGAGAAATCTCTCTGGAAGACAAGGCCTTAATGGACAAGGATTCTGACTGCAAGGCCCCCCTCAGTGACCCCCTGCAAGTAGTGGCTTCTGACAACAAGTTCGGAGGCAAATGGGGGATGGTTGTGGAAATAGTAACCTCTATTTCAACTGTGGACAGGCTGGTCATTGGAGGGACAGCTGTCCTTACCTAGCACCACAACCACTGCCTCCCTCTCAGAAAATTTCACCAAGCATCCCCTTTAGGCAAGGGGAACAGTCTCAGTCAGGTCAGAATCAGCCTTGGGACTCCTCCTGGACCTCTCCCATCTGGCCTGATGCCCAACAGTCACTATAGGGCTCCCCTGAACAGATGCAGCAACTTTTCCCACTTGTTCCATTTGACCAGCAGGGTCCATTCATAACATTAACTGTGAAAAATAATACTATTCCTTTCCTGGTAGACACGGGGGCCACCAAATCTATGCTTACTTTGAAAGCTGCTAAGAATCTTCCTTTCTCAGGCAACACCACTAAAGGCATGGGAGTCTCCGGAGTCCACATAAGTTTCCCCGAGACAGTCCAAGTACCAGTGAGTCTCAGTCCTGTAACAGAACATGCCTTTTTAGTTGGCATGTCAGCACCCTTGAATCTACTTGGCCGTGATCTGTTATGCAAACTGGGTTGCACAATTTATGGCACTGAAGAGGGAATTTTTCTGAAAATCCCCACCAAAATAGCAAGACCATGTCATGTTAGGAACATGTACCTTGGTTGATTCAGACTATTTGCAAGCGGTGTTCACACAGTGTCAAGCACAATCTGTTCCTTCCCACCCTTCACTAGACTCTCTTCCTGCATCACTATGGACCACCCATGACAATGATGTGGGACTCTTATGCCATGCGGATCCAGTCCGAATCAATTTGAAGCCTGGTGCAGCACTGCCCAAGGTACTGCAATACTCCCTTTCTGCCCAGACAGAAGCAGAAATCACTCCAGTAATCCAATCATTATTGCAACATGGTATTATAGTTCCTACCATTAATCCATGCAATACTCCCATTTTACCAGTTAAGAAACCAGGCAAGGAGAACTATCGGTTTGTTCAAGACCTTAGAGCTGTTAACAGGGCTGTTCTACCTGCTTTCCCTATAGTGCCTAATCCTGCCACTATCTTGAGTTGCATCCCTCCATTGGCCACCACCTTCTCTGTGATAGACATTTCTTCTGCCTTTTTCTCTATCCCGATTCATTCGGATAGTCAATATCTTTTTGCGTTCACATATCAGGGGCAGCAGTATACATGGACTAGACTTCCCCAGGGGTATGTGGAATCACCTACCTTTTTCTCTAGAGTAATGAAGTGACAGTTGGATGCTCTTGCTCTCCCTGCCAAAGCAGTGCTAGTGCAGTATGTCGATGACATTCTCATTGCCTCTACTACTCTGCAAGTGTGTCAAAGGGACACCCTTGCATTTTGCAGTATTTGGCTTTTCAGGACTTTAAAATGAACAGATCCAAACTGCAGTTTTGTCAACCCGAAGTCAAATATTTGGGTCATTTAATCTTGCATGACGCTCAGAAAGTTTTTCTCTCATGCATAACTGCCATCCAAAATGCACCCCATCCTACTACTCAATGCCACCTCCGAGGGTTCCTGGGACTGGCTGGCTATTGCCACCAATTGGTCCCTAATTTCTCAGACATTACTCAGCCCTTACTAGTTTTATTAAAGAAGGATACTCCCAAGCCTCTACCATGGTCAGGGGAACATGAGAATGCCTTTATACAGCTCAAGGTACAATTGTCCAACCCACCTGCCCTAGGCCTACCAGATTACTCAAAACCATTTATTCTTTTCTGTAGTGAATGAAATAAGGTGGCATTGGGTCTTTCATCCCAGCAACGTACCAGAGGGTACCAATCAATAATATATTTTAGCAGCTAACTGGATGTAGTAGCTTCTGGATTGCCCACATGCCTGAGGGCAGTCGTGGCTGCAGCCGTCCTAGTGGACCTCGCAGTTTCCATTATCTTAGGACACAGCACCTTTTTAGCTGTCCCTTATACAGTTCATGCTTTACTCTTAAAAATGAAAACACAATATTTATCTCCCTCTAGACTAACAAAATATGAATTAATTTTACTTGCTAACCCTGCCCTCCAAATTGTCAGATGCCTGGCACTTAATCCAGCATTATTAATCTCCACCTTGGATGAAGGTCAACCCTATGACTGCCTTATTGTTGTTAACTCTTCCCTTCCTCCTAGGTTAGATGTTCAGTATGCCCCTATACAAAATCCAGATCTGGTACTTTTTGTTTATGGCTCTTGTCTCCGCAACCAAACTGGACAGCTGTCAGCTGCTTGGGCCGTCTGCTCGCAAAACTCTGTATTGTCAACTGGATCTTTGCCGCCTGGTTCATCAGCTCAAGTGGACGAATTACTATCTCTCTCTACTACCTGTCAGTTGGCCAAGGATAAAACAGTCAATATATATACTGACTCCCACTATGCGCATGGTGTAGTACATGACTTTGGCACCTTATGGAAAGAAAGAGGATTTCTTATATCCAGTGGTACTATTATCAAAAATGCATTCTATGTTGACATGTTGTTACACTGACTTTTGTTACCAAAACAAGTAGCTGGTATTAATATTGCAGCTCACCAGTCTGATGACTCTTTCGAAAGTAAGGGAAATGCTATGGCAGATTTGGCTGCGAAACAAGCCACTTTCCATCTCTGTTCAGGGACAGTCAATTCAGCTGTGTGTATTTCAACAGGCGTTCTAGACACCTACTTTTTCAAATCAATGTTTATTGACTTTACAGAATAATGAGTCAGATTCCGAGGTGACTCAGTGGATACATGCAAATTGTAAACGTGGTGAACACTCCATCTGTAGACATCCAGATGCGTGCCCTGTAGCACCAAAAGCCTTTTTACACCAATTGATCCCATTTGGGTAAGAACTCACTAATTAAGCTGATTCAGTGGGATTGGTATGCACCTGGTCTTTTGGAATCTGTATGACATTGTGTGTCAAGTTGTTCAATTTGTTTACAGTTTAACATTTCAAAAGGCACCCACGTCCCACCCCAGCCTTTACCAAAACCGTCAAGTCCCTTTTGTGCACTACAATGGGATTTTATCAAACTACCTCCTTCTGCACATTTCAAGTATGTTCTTACTATCACTGATGTTTTCTCTGGCTAGTTTGAGGCCTATCCATGTGCCAAAAATTATGCTATTTCTGTTGCTAAGAAGCTATGCACTGAGGTTATCCCCCGTTTTGGGTTACCATGCCATATTTATGCTGACAGAGGCATGAACTTTACCTCACAATTGACACAAGCAATTTGCAAAATGCTAGGTATTGTATTGAAATTTCATTGCCCTTATAGACCTCAAGCCTCTGGCATTATTGAAAGGGCAAATCAGACTATCAAGGTACAATTATCTAAGCTTACTGCAGAAACAGGCCTCACCTGGGTACAAGCACTAGCTTTAATATTATTCTCTATGTGGGGCCAAACTCATCATTCTAATGGTCTTTCTCCACATGAAATTATTATGGGTCAACCCATTCGTATGCACCTCACCCCACCACCTCCTTTTTCTGATTATCAGTTACATGATGCTAATTTGTTGAGCTACTGCAAATCTCTTGTTTCTGTTACAGCACAACCACCATCAGGTCATACAAATGCAAACACTACCTGAACCTGACTTGGCAAATCACCTTCAACCAGGCGACTGGGTGTATGTTAAATCCTTCAGTCAGAAGATAGCCTTGCAGCCCCATTGGAAGGGAGCCTACCTGATTTTGCTCACCACCTCCTAAGGCGTTCGACTACAAGGATCATCTACCTGGATCCAAGTTTCACAAGTCAAGAGAATCTTGCCTTCAGATGATCAATAACCACTTTCCTTCTCTTCACCTCAAGACATCCTGGAACCTGTTGCATGTTGCACCCGGAGCCACGCCAAACCACCCACTTAAAGCTGTGAACTTCCTTTTATCCCTCTAGCCATGACCACAGCATCTCCTATTACTATGCATCTTCTGACAGACTCAACTGATTCTTCACTCGATATACTTCATCCCTTTGGTACAGCTGTACAACTACAATCTCAACTGTCCTTGTGGGCCACAGCATTCCCTCAGAAACATTGTATGTGTATTTGCAGCACACTTCCCATACTCCTAATCTCACTGTTGTGGCCATTCCTTTTTTCAGCTACCTTCACCGGTCATGTGACCACCCCTCACCTTCATGTTCACCAACAAGCAACTAGTTGGCACCCGAATTTAACACATATCATGCCTTCAAGTTAATGTATGCCTCCTCTTTCAATATCAGTAATTGTTGGGTTTGTACCATGATTCCTACTTCTCATGATGGCATTCTATTCACCAGCTTCCCCCTTAACACTTCTCTGTACAAGCCAATTTTATCCAGTCTCACTGGGGGATTGTTGTCACATCCTGATAAGACTTTGTCACTTTCGTTGGCCTTTCACCAGCATGACAGTTTGTGTCTCAAACAGAATGGGTCCAAAAAAGTGGGGTGGAGAAGTTGTGACACTTCCATCATAAGAGTCTGCCATGCCATCCTTCTATCATCCATTGCAAATCAATCAAGGATCAAAGAAGTGTCTTTTTCCTGACTGGAGACTGTGCCCACAGGGTACAGCCAAAAAGAAAGTGACATCAAAAAGATGAAATAGCACACACAAACTACTTTATCGACAGGAATGGATTTTTGAAGATGATATGGAGGGACATAATCTCTCTGAATACGCTCAAATGCAAGATGACCTGGGCTTCAATCTAATTTTCCACCCTGATATTAACAATAAATGCTTCTGAAAATGTCTCAGAGGTGATATTGAATGATGGCTGCTACTTTATCCACAGGAAAAAAAGCATACAAATAGCTGCCTGAGAATTGGTCTAGCAGCTATTTCTTGGGTTATTGAGTCCCAGCCATACGACATGTATATACATTACCCAGGGGAAAATCCAAAATATTCGAGAAGTGAAGGCTCCCAATAACTCTGTGGGTAAGGTGGATGCATCCTGTATCTACCACCACAATCTTGCCCATGCCAGCACTAAAGGGTTAGCACATATGGACCTTGGGGACAATGTTATTTCCTGGGCTGGCATGATACCCTCTTATGGGGTGGTAAAATCAACTTGGGAGCTGAGAAAACTGTTGAAATTCCTTGACACCCTGAGCAATGCAACTTTTTCAGGACTAGAACTTATAATTGATGAGCTGACAGCCATGAGAGCTGTGATCCTACAAAACCGTATGGCTCTTGACTTCATACTTGTGGCTAAAGGGGGTACTTGTGCTTTAATCCATGAGGAGTGCTGTACTTTTATTCCTGACAACTAACACAATATAACTACTCACTTGGAGCTGAGCCAGAAGGTGTCAGAACTGTTGGAAGCTAAGGAAGCTAATAGCGCCACATGGGCATGGTTATCCAGCTTATTTTCCGGCTGGGGTGGTGGCATATTAAAACTACTAATGCTAATCACTATTCTTGCTTTAATAAACTTTCTGGTTCTGTTTTTAATAAAGATATTAATTTGTAAAATCTTGGCTGCTAAGGCAGCAAAAGCTCAAAGTTTTACATGCCAGTTTTTAAAGATAAAAGTAATGAAGTAAATGTGTGAGATAGTACTGAGATTACAGATGTTATGATAATGTTAAGCTATGGAAAAATGTTTGATAGACTACATAATGATGCTTAATCAGCATCAAATGGGGGACTGCAAAATCTGAAAGGTCAAAAGCAGGTGCATTGAAGGTTAAGAGTACGTGATTGACTGCACAAGTAAGCACTGTGGTTAAAAAGTTACGTGGTCAAGGAAACAAGTCCTTATATGGACTTATGTCCGATTTTCTTTTTCTACCTCGCAAAAAGTATTCAGGTATGTCTTAATGCTTACGGGGAATTACCTGATTGGCATATGGAAATCTTTCATTGTTTATTGGTGTACCAAGTCAACTTAGTATCAGTATTATCTAAATGTATATAAGCTCACAGTTTCTTTTGTTCAAGGAGCTTCCCCATATTGACTTTGGGGTCTCCAACACATGTGCTAATAAAAGTGACTACGAAAGAGAGAACTGTTGCTGCATATTCTTTTATAATTTATGATTGACTATTTGAGTAATTGTATTACCAGTTAATATTTCTCAACACTGTGTTTATAACTTATAAGGTATTTGATTTGCTTTCATCCTTGTATAATTTACTGTTGAAATATATACCTACTTCAAGGCAAACATTTATATAGTCTGTTGTGTTCCTTAAACTTCTATCTGTAGCTATGCAAAGCTTTTGAAAATCAGTAACCAGTAGAATTACTTCATAAGTACTTAATATAAAGATATAAAGATATGTCAGTAGCTGTGGTTGCAAGGAGAAGCAAAGTTCATACATATATTTGTGACTGTGTGTATGTGTATCTGTGTGCATTGTATGTGTATGTATATATTCACCTTGCAGCTGTTGTTATCAGCAGTAGACATAGGTTCAAATCCCCTGCTGTTAGCAAGCTATTACTGTATAAGCACCACTTTTACTACATTCAAAAGCTGTGAATTTCAAACCCCATACTGTTTTAAAAACTCTGTTGTACTCTTATGAATATAAGATTAAGTAATAGTCCCACTGTGTGCTTAAACTGTAAGGGTGCAGCTTCCAATGCATGAAAAGATGGTGTGCTCAAGTCAGGTAAATTCATACCTTCTATAAATTTGAATTTTAGGACACTTGGAATTTTATAACATATAGGAAGGTATTTTACATTACTGTAAAAAATATTATACTAAGCACCAGTAACCAGGAAATCAGTAAAATGGCAGCACCTTGGATGAAAATAAATTCTCAGTTCAATTTCTTGTTTTTTTAGCAGAGGCTACATCTAGAAATTTTTAAATGATATGATGAATCTGTGATGCTTTACAAGGAGCATGTGACATTTTCTTTGCCTGTAGTTGGTCTTAATCTCACTGAGCACAGTGTTTTTCGACAGGTACCTTCATCACTGTAAACCATACCACCAAATTCTGGACCAGTCTAGCATGTATCCATTGCCTCTACTATCAGACCATTAGTAGACAACTGCCTCTCAACATGCTGATATTTTCACAGCTGGAAATAACTGCCTCATAAGGACGATAAGTGATGCACAGGGTAATTAAAAATGGAAGGGTCTCTCTCTCTCTCTCTCTCTCTCTCTCTTTAATGCCTGCACCCTTACACAAAGAGTTACTGCACGTGAAAGAAATAAACCCTTAGTAGTTAATGACTCATTATTAGAAATGTTCATTTCTAACAGCAAATTGTATAACCTTCCTCTTTTTACTCCTCCCTCAGTTAGTTAAACTCTAATGTTATTCATGTACTCAGGCAGAAAATGCAAACTATCACCCTATCCACTGACCACAAGGAACAAATCAATACTCTAAATACATAATCAAAAGAAAAAAAATTACTACACTTGACATTTATATCAAGGAACAAAAATAAAAATGTCCAGTTAGCATTTGTATCTGAACTAGATAACACAAACCGGACTCCTTTGTTGGTACCTGAGGCTCCTAAAATGGCTTCCAGATTTTATTGAGTATATTTCACTGTTGATTAACTAGCACTTTCTCCATGCAACAGGAAGTCATACATGTGGGTTAAAAATAGCTTACATGAGAGCTTACAGATATAATATTCAGCTGAAAGTAATCATGGTCCAGACAGGGCACTTTTAATGATTCTGAGTAGCGAGAACAGTTTCTCCATTTATATAATATCTGCAAGCAGGAGATCCATTATGTAAATGAGACATTAAACTAAGATCTCATTTGCTTTAGCTAGTAATATTTCAGATGGATATCTGACTATATATTTATCTACCTATATAGTTATTTATTTATTTATTGAATGCGTTAATCAGAGTAATGTACTGATCCAAGCTGCCAGGGTTTGTTTACCAATAATGCAACCCCTTTCTTCTTTCTGAGTATTAAAATACTGTTTCCTGTGTTTAACATCAACATGTCAATACCTTTGTAAGGATCTCCAATGAAACCTAAAATTTAAGATGCCAAGGAACAAAAACACCAAATATGAATGCCTAACATATCAGCATTGCAAAATTTACAACTGTAAGTATCTTTTGCATAGGGTAAGCTTCCCTGGAATCCTCATGTGTGTGTGTGTGTGTGGGGGGGGGGTAAGCTCCCACCCTACCCTACTCCCAAATTTATTTATATCAACTCCATAACTGCAGAAGCATGATGATGGATGAAATTTTTCAAAACTAAAGAGTCATTGCTGGCACACACTTGGAAATCATAGCTGTAACAACTTCCTATGGAGAACGGTGATCAGTATTATTTTCCTCAACATCTTGTGTTTCAGGTACTCGACATTCAAGCAATTTGATCTCAGTCAGCTGTGGATATACCCCTTTGTAAAACCTTTCCACACAAAATAACAACACTGGTTCCACATAACTCGGTTAAGAATAACTAATAGTAATCACTTTGCGGATTTTCTTATACACCAAACTTTTTTCCTATTTTGCTCAGCTGTATGCTTATATTATAACCTATCTAAGGACTCCCTTCTTCATTTATGGTTTAATATTTTTCACAAGTCAGTTACTAACTCATGCTTGAATAAGATGACTGTATTCTTAATTCCCTCAATATTTATCTATTAAACATGCTTTCATTTTGACTATGTATTTTTTAACATTAACCTCACTTTTTCTCTAAGCAATAAATTCAGTTTATTTATTTATTTATCTGTTTATTTGCCAGGTGGGTGGACTAGACCAAGGACCCTTTTTAGCCAGAACTTAAGGCTACTGAGAAACCAAATGAGCTACAGAACTTTCAATTACATTTATTTACAGTTTGTATTGATACAGTTATGGCATTTAAGAATAATATCTAGGCTTAATTCAAATGGTTAAGAGAACATATTTAGAGGTAGAAGAAAGAAAATAAATATTTCTTTACAGTTCTTTTAACATTTTTAGACTTCACACTGAGAGCAAGTTCACCAGATTATATAAATTAATATTGTTCAACATATTAAGATCACAGTGTTCATCAGAAATTTGGAAATTTCTGATGTAAATGATCAACAAAGACAAAGGTAACCTTCAGAGACTGGACCCATCCCTGTTTGGGTATGTCAAGGGGAAGCACATGCCTACTAAACCTGTAGGATTTATTTGAGAAGGTCACCAAGGTAATGGATAAGGGGAAAATCTTACATACTGCCTACAGGGACCTGGCTAGGGCAGTTGGTACAATATACCACTCAGGTATAGTTGACAAACTCACCAAACTGGGTATAAATCCTTACATGACTCACTGGATTGACAACCATCTTACAGATAGAACTAAGGAAGTCAGAATTTGTAATGCCACCTCCACTAAGAGACCGATCACTAGTGGGGGTACCTCAGGATTCCATGTTGAGTCCTCTCTAATTTACTTTTTGAAGATAAAGGCTAATGTCAAGGGCCTTTGGCTAACAAAGTTTGCAGATGGCTGCAAACTGGGTGCTATCCTAGATTACCCAATTACACAAACATCTTACAAGAGGGCCTAACACAGACAAATAACTGCAGCCAAAGTCATGGGCAAAAACACAATGCCAAGAAATGCATTATAGTGCTTTCTGGGAAAACTGCAACCTAGGTTAATTACTCCATTGATAAGACACCCCTAAAAGCTGACAGAGTAGTTAGGAATCTGAGGAAATGTGTAGACAACAAACTGGCCTTTGGCTAACATTTGGCTAAGGTAGTAAGAAAATCATTTTAAGTTGCCCAACATATAAGGAAAGACGTGGTATTCAGGTCCAAGGAAGTCATGCTGCCACTTTATTCAGCCCTCTTCAGACCCATCATTGAGTATAATGCCACATTTGGCATATACCTGACCAGATATATGCAACAGTTGGAATGCCCACAAAGGTTCCTTACCAGGAGAATCCAGGGTATAATCATATTGTACCAAAAACACAGATACAAAGAAAATGGCTCCAATAAAGGCTGTCCCTTCCTAAATTCCTCTATTCAGAGGAATAACTCATAAAGAACACCTCACCCCATGCACTTGAAAATCCAAAAAGGAATTTTATTAACTCAACATAAAGGAAAATAAAAGAAAAGAAAATCAAAAAGGTTAAAACATAAATAGATTAAGTGCTTTCATCTCCCCTTGGGAAACTTCATCAGAATCACCTTCTAACAGTGCTTTACCCATTTATATATTTTTTGTGTTTTCTAAAACAATAACGTTCATTGGCCAAGACTTTAATTACACCCATTTGTTAACTAGTAAAGTGCTGGTGCAAAAACAGTTGTATAAACTATATAGCCACATTCTCTGGAATAAACCACAATAATTGGTAACTCATTCTATCAGAGTTCATTGTATGCATATTTATATAGAGTATAAAAATACAAAAAGGGCATACACATATACATGTGTATAAAAACATATAACAGTATATAAAACATTGAAAAATATTAAATAAATGTTGGTAGGGTAAAAGATGAATAAAAAATAGGGTATATTATATCTCACAATATTAGGGTACATTCAAACAACTGGAATATTTAAAAAAAGCCATAATGTAAATATCAGCAAGAGTAAAAACATTGTTAAAATTCTAAAACTTGGTCTGTAATAAATGTATATGTAAATGTAAATATTAATATAAATATAACTAAATATGAATAAATATGTATATAAATTTATATAAGTATGTAAAACTTGTGTATGGCATTAAATAATTAATTCAATAAATGTGTAAGAATATGTGTATAAATCCCTCAGTATATATGTGTTATATGTACAGTTATATCAGGGGTTTGTTCTTTTAGGGTTGGATGCTAATATTTTAATGGTAGGAGAAATGGATATATGGTCATTCAGCCCAGGACTGTTGCATGCATCCAACCTTAGCTGCCAAACCATTTCCTTGAATTCTAGTCGGGTTCCCCAATCTCCCCTCTCTCATTCTGCTTTACTTCTTCCAAAACCCAGAATTTGTAATCGGCCCTCTTGCATGTTTTCATTCTTCCTATTAATGTCATACAAGTGCTCATATATCCGTACTCTGAAATTACGCTCTGTCTTCCCTACATAATGCGCCCAGCATGCTGTACAGTATGCTAAGTACACCACTCCTTTGGTGTAACAACTAGAGCACGATTTACTGTGAACCCTAAAAGAAATGCTGGGTATGTCTAAGTTCTTCGTTCTAGCTATAAAGGGACATTGGGAGCACCTACCACATTTAAAGGTACCAAGTTTTGGACATGCCCCTTCCCTGATTGTTCCCTTTTTTCTTTTCTAATATATTCTTTAGGTTGTTATTTCTTTTGAAACTATACCTAAGGGGTTTCTGAAAAAATTCCACCTTGGTGGGCATCCTCCTAAACATATCTCGGGTATTGTTAATGCATTTTTTTACTCACCCAATATTAGCATAGTGTGTCAATGTCAAGTATGATAGCAGTGGTACAACTTGTTCTGTCCCCGTCAAACTTTTTTTAGCACTATGTATATCCCCATTGGTCAATAAGGGTAGGTAGGTATATCCCCATCCCTGTATTATATTGTTTTTGATGGGGTTAATAAGATGATCCGGGTACCTTCTTTCACTGAACAAAGTATGTACATATTCAATTTCATTAATGAAATCTATTTTATCCAAGGTCATTCTTGCAATTCTGACCATTTGTCCTTTAACAATATTATGTTTAAGTGTATAAGGATGATCACTTTCATAGTGCAAATGCGAGTTAGAAAAACATTCTTTTCAATATATACCAGATCTGAATACTCTGTTGGTGTGGTCTTTGGCTAGCTTAACATCAAGATAATGGGTTTTGTCTAATCCAACTTCATGTGTAAACTGTAAAAACCTGTTGTATGGTTCAGGTACTCCATAAAAACTGGGATTAACTCTTCGATTTCTTGCCATAAAATAAATATATCATCCAAAAATCTGTAATAACCAAGGATATATTTATTGAACTCTGAATTAAATATAAAATGTTTTTCCCAGTATAACATAATGATATTTGCAATTATGGGAGCACAGGAGGACCCAATGGTAACCCCATCTAACTGGTGGTACAATTCTCGCTGAAAATAAATGTAATTGTATTTCAGTACCATTTCCATGTTTTCTAAAACTAATCTGAACTCATCTGTTGTCAGAAACCCAAATTCCACCACCATCTCCTCAAACCATACCAAACCTATAGAATGAGCTATCACCGAAAATAAATCTTTTACATCGATGGTAAAAAATATGATGTTATCTTTATATTTGGTGGTTCCAGTTTTGTTAAGAAAATCCCATGAATCAATGAGAATGTGCGGATATCTAGAATAAAACCTTTTTAGTTTTGTATCCACACAGATTGCAAGCGGCTGTGTCTTGGATCCCTGGGAGGTGACAATGGGTCTCAAGGGTGGGTTTTCAACCCCCTTGTGTATTTTAGGGATCCCAATAATAGCTGGAAATACTGGCTTGGGTACCCTAAAGACTGGTATAACTGCATGTCTATCAACCCTTGTAGTAAATTGTCCTCCAGGGTAACATCAATCTTCTTGTAAGAAATGTTAAGTTCATTCCTGGATACCATAACATACCTATTGTCGGAATTCAATATGTCCAACATTTTGGCCATATAGTCCCATTCTTCCATTAAAACGACCCCACCCCCTTTGTCTGGTTTCATTACTCATATTTTCTTATTAGCACTCAAATCCATAACAAATTTCCTTTCTTGAATTGTTAAGTTAGAACGGCTATCCTTATTTTTTCCATAACCACTTCTAATCAAACTAGTGACACATATTTCAAAGTTTTGCAAATCCTGTTGTAACGGTGGGTTAAATGTACTTCTCTTTATCAACTGGGTACTTTTAGTATGATTTACACTACCTTTAAATTTATGTTCCAAATTTAATTTCCTTGTAAAAAGTTTCACATCCAAAATTATATCCTCTATTCTAGGTTCCCTAACTGATACAAAAGTAAAATCTTTTAAAAAAAGAGAAAAATAACTCTCATCAATAGATATGTCTGTATAGTTGTATATATTGAAATTCCTTTATGTATGAACAATAATCTTCCCTGAGTTATAATTCTCAAAATTAACCTCAAGGTCAACATTAGTTTTTGGGGCCAATTCAGGCTCGCCACCAATTATATTATTGGAACTACTATCATTATTACAATATATAAAGGGGGTGCCACCTGTTATGTTCTGTACCTGGAATTCACATATTGATGTGGGTGATGATTCCCAGTCACTTCCGCATATGAAGGTTGATGTAATAGATTCCTTATTCTCTCCGACCTCCTGGGCCCTTCCACCCCTAAAGGGCTACCCATCCTATTATGGGTTTCATCATACTCCTGGTAGTGACCATTGTTATCAGCATGTGTGACATTCCCCCTTCCCCCATATATTCTTTTCCAGCCCGAGGTACATTGTTAAAATTCTCATTGTGTCTAGAATAAAACCTCCTATTTCCCCCACCAAAATAAGTATGACTGTCACAATAATAAGTTCTACCCTGCTCATATCCCTGCATGTCTCTTTCCAGTTTGTTAACCTTCCTTTTGTGATTTTTAAACATCAAATTATCCACATCTTGTAGTACCCTATAATAGTCATTCTTGTACTCTGCAACACTAAATAGTAAATCAGCACTAATTTCTTGGTTAAGCATGTCAGTATTACTCTTACATTGTTCCATTATAACCTCATTGTTGTTTACCATAGCTTTTAGTATAGAAATACCACAGTCATTCAAAGTAGTAATTACAGTCTTAAAAAATTCAGAGCCCTTTACAGTATTGTTGGGAAACTTATTAAGTCTCAGCCCTTTTGGCACAATTTTCTGGTCTATACATCGTTTTAAATACCAGTTATCCAGTGCTAGAGATTTATATTTGTAAAGATAGGTTTTTAATGTCTTGCATTTTTCTTTATAAGTAGAGGTAGTCTTCCGATTTCTGCCATCTTCGGTTCCCGTTTGTAGAAATGATCTATCAGACCACTGGTAGAAATCCATTTTAGCATAATCCTCCATATCTATTGACCTTTTCTCCATCTTTCCCCTTGCTAAAGTTCCTCTGTGAATGAAATTTGGAGCCATTGGTGATTTGCAAATTTGACTGGGCTCCATTTTCCCCCCTAGACATACAGGGCCTGTCCTCATCAGCGTCTGACGTCATCACAATGTCTGAAATCCGCTTGGGACTACTCTGTGCACAGGGTGGTGTAGATCTAGATTCAGATGTTTATGTATTAGCCTGTGAAAGGCTCTGGATAACTCTGATAAGTTCACTTAATAGCAAACTATTCTCTATGCCTCTGGGGGGCTCCTCGGTTGTCAGTAGATACACAGAACTTGTAATCCAAGGTACGACACACAAACAGCACCAAAAACACTGATGCAAAGAAACTGGCTCCAATAAAGGCTGTCCCTTCCAAAATTCCTCTATTCAGAGGAATAACTCATAAAGAACACTTCACCTCACGCACTTGAATATCCAAAAAAATGTTATTAACTCAACATAAAGGAAAAGAAAAGAAAATCAAATCAAATGGGACTGCAGTGAGATTATCCATCTGATCTCCCTTAACTCGGTCTAATTTTCTACAGCCCCCATTCTAATGTAAGTCCCCACCACATCTATAGTTATAAATTTTAAAGTGTTGGTTAGCTCCAAATGTATTAACATGCTTTGATAGGGCATTAACCACATTCCCCTTACTTATACAACAAAGATGGTCTCTGTCCCTTTCTTTAAACTTGCAGTTTGTTTTGCCAACATAGATTGAAGAACATAACTCACAAAAAGTGAGGTACACCACACTGATAGTATTGCATTCACCTGAAGCAGAAAAATGAAACTCCATCCCATATCAGGAATTAATTCTTTGGACTTTCTTTGCTTGCTTTGTTGTTCCATATTGTCCTATGAGGATCACCTTAAAGCCCTATCTCTAAACCCTGTCTCCTACTACAGGTTACTGAGAGGCAATCTGTGCCTACCATACAAGGCATCCTCGGATCCAGCACTAATGGACCTTGTGCACATCTATAAAATAAGCAGCATCAGAACCACTAGATCCAAGTTTTTAAATTTTGCTTATTACAGACATATGACATCTTAGTGAGACAGATGTATGTCACAGAAGATCCCCATGCTCTGGATCAGGCTGCCCACCCATGTGAAGGCGAATCCTTCACTAATTCTATTTATGCATAACCTTGAACAATGGATGAAATTCAGCCCAGATCTGGCCCCCACTTCTCTGATAAACAGAGGCAAACAGTAATGCCCAAACTAACACCTCCTAACTTAACCTCTAGAAAATTCTTAATTAACATAACCTCTCCTAATAAATGCCCATGATACACAGGGACACAAATGGTTTGGATTGCATGGCTAGGCTTATAAAGGGCCTAGTGGTCTTTAGTCTATTTTATAACTAAGAACTTGTGAACCTTTGTTAATTAATGCCTCTGAAGCCTGTTTGGTATCTACTTCTCTGAAGTCCAGGCCAACACGAAGGGACTCTGGCTGACAAAATTCGCAGACGATTGCAAGCTGGGAGCTATTATTAATTCCCCAAGTGATGTTGATATCCTACAGAAAGGCCTCGAATGACACCAACAACTGGTGTCAGAACCATGGCCTTAAGCTCAATGACAAAAAATGTGTCATCATCCCCCTTGGGAAAAACCTTGTTCCCTTGAATTACCAAATTGATGGTAGTCCACTGAACACAGAAGGTGTTATAAGAGATCTGGAAACACAGGTTGACAGCAACCTCTCTTTTGACCACCACATTGCCTCAGTGGTCAGAAAGTCCTTCTATGTGGCACATCTCATTACTAAGGGTTTTGCATCCAGGAAGAAAGAGATCATTGTCTCCGCTACTCTTTCCTTATTAGGCCAATCATTGAGTACAATGCCCCATTTGGCATGTACCTCACTAGACACCTGCAACAATTGGAGAGGTCACAAAAGTACCTCACAAAGAGGATCCTAGGCCTTAAATAAGTGTCCTATATGGACAGACTGAAAAAACTCCAACTATTCTCTGTCTCATATCGCCTACTTAGAGGCGATCTCTGCTTGACTTACAAAGCCATGTCTGGCCCAGCTCTGTTAGAAATGCTACATCTAAAGAAATCCCAATCCCTCTGCACAACACACTCCAGAGACCTCAACCTCATTATCGCAACCAACAGAACATGCTGGAGGGACAAGTTCATAACCAGAGATTGCCCATTCTATGGAATAGACTTCCCATACATATCAAGCAGAGCACATCACTGGCCCTCTTCAAGAGAAATCTTGATGAGTGGATGGGAAATAGAAAATTCACCCCGGGGATCACTCCAGTGGCTCTACTCGACAGAGGCACTAGGAACTAAGGTCGAGTGGCATGATGCCAGAGTAATCCAATGGGCTAGGCTTGTAAAGGCTCCAGGGCCATTAGCCTAGTACACAGCTATGAACCTATGAACCTATAGGTCCATAAGTTCATGAGTACTTACTAAGGGCCATCAAGAAGTTCACAACCTAGGAGACCATCAAGAAATTTAGCTAATTAATCCAGTAAAGCTTTAAGAAATTAGTCCCCCATACCCAGATAAATACTGCCACATATTTCATGGGCAAATTTGAAATATACCCATCCACTTATCAAGTCTAGACTTAAAAGTAGCCTTGGTATTGCTCTGTTTGATGTGCACACATGAAAAAGGTTCCCCTTTAGTTTTGCTTGAATTCCTCAGGAGGTTTTCTGACTTGAAATGTCTGCATATAGATGGTTCCTCCAGATAGATCCCATTTTGAAGAATGCTTTTTCATTATACTTTCATTTCCCTAAGCATCCATTTTCAAGCCCCAAGTCCCTGATGTTGAAATCTCCAGTAACTGTTTCCTATAGGAAATCACTGCTTGTGGATTTTCTATGTGTGTCAGCAGTGAGTCCTTCATTTTGGGAATTCTTTTTCTTTCTTCATGTTACTGTGGCCATTGAGTTGGAATAAATAATTTCTGAGGGTATGAAAAGCTTACTCCCCAGATAGGAAGTGTGGGGTATAAAATACTTACTTGTTAATTGTACATTGGCTTATTTTTTTTGTCTATTTGTTTTCGGCAAGCTAGTTTCACACAACTTGTAACTTGACCATTCATAGCGGAACTAGTGTCAGGCAGAAAATTTCTTCATTGCTGGTTCTTACGTTGAAGCTGGAGTTCTGTCCGAGAGTTAATAGCTAAAGGGAAAACATGTATAATAATGGTAGCAAACAGAAAGGTGAATGCTCATTCACTACTACCCAGTCCTATTTTATATATCTATATATATATATATATATATATATATATATATATATATATATATATATATATATGTATGGGATCTGGACACATGCTCGACTAGCATATGTCCGAATCACAAAACATCGAAAACACATACACGAAAGAGCTTAACATCGACAAGCGCTTCCGTGTATGTGTGCCTGTTTTGTAGATAGGACTACAGTGCGGGTAAGGGAAAATTCTCTTTTCCCCACTGTAGTCCGAACTTGTAGTGAGAATAAAAGTAGGGGGCCGAAGTCCCCCTGCAGAAATGTAGATTTTTTTGAACTACACATACACAGAAGCGCTTTTCGATGTTAAGTGCTAAGTGCTTTCATGTATGTGTGTTCGATGTTTTGTGATTCGGACATATGCTAGTCGAGCATGTGTCCTAGACCCATATATATATATATATATATATATATATATATATATATACATATATATATATATATATATATATATATATATATATATATATATACATGTATGCATGTGCAAACAATAGTGGATTCATGGTCAGCAAGAAAAATGACTTTCAGACTGTATTCACAATAGTTCGAAGCAGGAGATATTGTATGCCAATTTCTTTAATAAACTGGGACTAATGAACTAAAGTGGATTTTAACCTTATAAGCAGACAGGAATTTTGGTGTGAATGAAAATACCTTGCTAGGACCTTATTTAAAAAGGACGCAAGATTAAGCATTGATTTGTTACCAAGGGATTTAATAAGACTTGATGTCAGCTGTTTTTTTATTATGAATTGGATTGGATGTTTTTAGTTTTTAAATTGTATTTAAAGCTGTTTTCTATTTTGTTTGATTTAGTCTGAAGAAGTGCTTATGCATGAAAGTGCTTTCTCCTGGATTATATAATAAGCAACACTTGCCATTTTAGATTTGCTGGTCATTTCTTCTTATTTTTGTTTTGAGTTTTGTTGGAAGACCTTTGGTTGCGGTGGAACTTTCATGTTTCATTGTGGCCCTTTGCATTGTAATTTACACTGTGCTCGTGTTTCATGGCTGAGGGAGGTCGGCAAGTGATTGAACCTGGCTGTACTTTGAAAATGCTTATGAATATGGAATTTATAAAAAGAACAGTATCTATAGATGGTAATCCACTCTTGTAGTATGGTTTTGAAAGAATTGAAGAAGATCATCATATTGAAAGTGCTGATATGGATACAGTTAACAGCCTTCTACATGATGTGGAGTTTAGGTTATTGAAGTTAAAGACGTTACAATCACAAAGATTACATTTTGAAGCTTGTCCACCATAAAATAGTGCCAAGAGGGCTGTGTGTGTTTTGTATGTCAATCTAGAGAGACCAGTTCCCTGAGTTGTTAAAATGGTGGTAGATGATGAATCTTGAACTCAGTTTTAATTATATGAAATTGTTAATTGAATTTTTTTGAGCCCCACAAGACTGAATTGTGTGCATAATTGAAAGCTGTCTTGGTGTTTTTTGCGGGAAAAGTACTCTGTGGACATTTTTTGCAGGAAGATTGAAGAAATGCTAGCCAGTGTGAACAATTTTGACATTAGACTACAGCAACAGAAATGTAAGAAGATAGAGAGAGATTTTAAGATTTCAAGAAAGGGCATATTTTTGTCTGGCCCCATTCTACATCCATTAAAAACAGTGTGAAATCCAACTCACAAACACCTGCAGTGCCTGCAACTACAGTTTTACCTACCACTGAATTGGTTCATTCTCAACAAATTAATGATTCTGTTTTATCTTCCACTAATACGGGCAGTGAGTTAGTTAAGAAGGATCTTGTAGATCTTCAGCATACTTCATTGGATCTAGGAACAAGGAATAAAACTACAACAGCTGCTGTCCATTTAAACATCAGCTGCTTTCACTCCCTACCAGTACCTCTGAGAAAGTGTCAACTACCAGGCAACAAATGCTCTATCAGCAGAGAAAGCAGGAAGAGGCATCAGTCTATGGAGAGAGAGGAAGCATCAGTATCCAACATGAAGTGAAGGCATCAGTTACAATGCTAGTTTTTAATTTATCTGATTTTGAACTTATCCCTCTGCATATGAGTGTGTTAGAAAAGGGGCTTTCTTTTATTCCTGCAGTGCAAGCAGATCCTTATGATATCTGTTTGGCTTTGAGGATGTTTGGAAGGGAGATCATGTTAAAAAAACATTGTTTCCCAAGGATTCCTGCTTGCATAATAAATATAAGAAACCCAGTACCTTCAATCTGCCCTTACAGCCCTCACTTGAAGCTGTTAACCTTGTATGTGAAGCTGAATTGCAGCAGCTTCTACATTGTAGAGATGGCAGACGAGGTAACAAATTTTATAATTTGACTAAATAATCAGTATACAGTTCTTTTTGAGTTGCAATCACAGCCTTTAATAAGTATACAGCCAGTGGTCAAAGGCAGTTCACTGGTTGTAACGGATACTACTTTTTACATCAACAGCATGTTGAAATATTTATCTGACTAGCCTGAAGAAGTAGTTATGCATGAAAGCGCTTTCTCCTGCATTAAACAATAAATAACACTTGTTGTTTTAGCTGTGCTAGTCGTTCCTTCTTATTTTTGCTTTATATTCCATGCCGAAGTCAGAAAAAATACAGTGTGAGCATATTCAGTTTTGGATAATAAAATATTTTGGCCAAATGTTTCCTTGATTCAGGAGACAACAGATTAGAGAGTCTGTAAATAAGTTCAAGTTGGCAAAATACTCTATTTATAAACAATTCTGTATGGTTCTGAAAGGAAAGCATTAGATTAAAGTTTAGACCAAAGTATTTGTGTTGGGTAATTTGATTTATTAATTTATTTTGTGAGTCCTTCAGAGCTGGATGAGTGTAAAATCCAGCAGCCTTTTCAAAGGTTGCAATTGTTGACTTTAAATATTAATAGTTTCTTATGTGAACACCAGTTATAAGGAGCTGTGAAGTCAGATTACAACTTTTTTTGTAAGCTGGTGGTAGTTTTATCTGAGCTTCATATTAGGACATATCTTCCTCCATTGTTAAATTGAGGATGGGATGTTACATGTTAAGGATGCATAGGAATATAGAAAATAAGATTTGTCACAAGACAACACTGTGAGGTGTTATGCCAGTTGTGATTTTTATGAATTCACTGTATATGGAGCCAGGATATATTTGGTAATATATCTTATAGTAAGTTAACTCTGGAAGTAGTGACTTCAATGCAAAACCAGTTTCTCCAGTTTTGATAGCAATGAAGGAGTGGTGATACTAACTCAAAGGAGTGGTGGCGCTAACTCAAAGAAGTGGCTATACTAACTCAAAGGAGTGGTGGTATTAACTCATTGAAGTGGCGATACTAACGCAAAGGAGTGGTGGTACTCATGGAAAGGAGTGGCGGCACTAACTCAAAGGAGTGGTGGTACTAACTCAAAGGCTCAAGTCATACCCAAAAAGATAACACCTATCAACAGTCCATTAGTCATATCATTACATGTATTGTCAAGAAACTTATAAATGGCAATCACAGTACTGAAACCAATTCTGAACATCTGTTATGAACCGGGTAATAAACCATAACTACTGATGTACTCCTATCCAACATTAAAAGCTAGAATTATTTTATCATTTATCAGTTGTCTGGATAAATGTTATCATTTATCACTTTTAATACTTCCTTCCTTTCCAATGTGCTTTTATTCAACCATAATTTCATATCCTAGCAGTTTTTCAAATAAGTTTACATACTGATTAAACCCCAGAAACAAACCCAGAT